>NW_027038810.1:0-38948 GCF_034236695.1 Oncorhynchus nerka
ACTACCATTGGTAAATCTGCTGCTACTACTACTATTGGTACTGCTGCTACTACTACTACTATTGGTAATGCTGCTACTACTACCATTGTCAAATATGCTGCTACTACCACTATTGGTACTGCTGCTGCTACTACTACTATTGGTAATGCCGCTACTACTACTATTAGTAATGCTGCTACAACTACTACTACTACTATTAGTAATGCTGCTACTACTATTGGTAATGTCGCTACTACTACTATTAGTAATGCTGCTACAACTACTACTGTATTGGTAATGCTGCTACTACTACCATTGGTGAATCTGCTGCTACTACTACTATTGGTACTGCTGCTGCAACTACTACTATTGGTAATGCCGCTGCTACTACTACTACTACTATTAGTAATGCTGCTACTACTACTACTACTATTAGTAATGCTACTACTACTACTACTATTAGTAATGCTGCTACAACTACTACTACTATTAGTAATGCTGCTACAACTACTGGTAAATCTGCTGCTACTACTACTATTGGTACTGCTGCTACTACTACTACTATTGGTAATGCTGCTACTACTACCATTGTAAAATCTGCTGCTACTACTACTATTGGTAATGCTGCTACTACTACTACTATTAGTAATGCTGCTACTACTACTACTGGTAATGCTGCAACTACTACTACTACTATTAGTAATGCTACTACTATTAGTAATGCTGCTACACCTACTACTACCATTGGTTAATCTGCTGCTACTACTACCATTGGTAAATCTGCTGCTACTACTACTATTGGTACTGCTGATACTACTACTACTATTGGTAATGCTGCTACTACTACCATTGTCAAATATGCTGCTACTACCACTATTGGTACTGCTGCTGCTACTACTACTATTGGTAATGCCACTACTACTACTATTAGTAATGCTGCTACAACTACTACTACTACTATTAGTAATACTGCTACTACTACCATTGGTAAATCTGCTGCTACTACCACTTTTGGTACTGCTGCTGCTACCACTACTATTGGTACTGCTGCTGCTACTACTACTATTGGTACTGCTGCTGCTACTACTACTATTGGTACTGCTGCTGCTTTTACAATTTGTAATGCTGCTGCTACAACTGCTATTGGTAATGCTGCTCCAATTACTACTACTATTGGTAATGCTGCTCCTACTACCATTGGTAAATCTGCTGCTACTACTACCATTGGTAAATCTGCTGCTACTACTACTATTGGTAATGCCGCTACTACTACAATTAGTAATGCTGCTACTACTACTATTGGTAATGTCGCTACTACTACTATTAGTAATGCTGCTACTACTACTACTACTATTGGTAATGCACTACTACCATTGGCAAGTCCGCTGCTACTACCACTATTGGTACTGCTGCTGCTACTACTACTATTGGTACTGCCGCTACTACTACTATTAGTAATGCTGCTACAACTACTACTATTATTGGTAATGCTGCTACTACTACCATTGGTAAATCTGCTGCTACTACTACTATTGGTACTGCTGCTGCTACTGCTACTATTGGTAATGCCTGCTAATACTACTACTATTAGTAATGCTGCTACTACTACTACTACTATTAGTAATGCTACTACTACTACTACTATTAGTATGCTACAACTACTACTACTATTAGTAATGCTGCTACAACTACTACTACCATTGGTAAATCTGTTGCTACTACTACTATTGGTACTGCTGCTACTACTACTACTATTGGTAATGCTGCTACTACTACCATTGTAAAATCTGCTGCTACTACTACTATTGGTAATGCCGCTTACTATTACTACTATTAGTAATGCTGCTACTACTACTACTGGTAATGCTGCTACTACTACTATTAGTAATGCTACTACTACTACTACTACTATTAGTAATGCTTCTACCAATACTACTACTATTAGTAATGCTGCTGCTACAACTACTACTACTATTAGTAATGCTGTCCTGCTACCATTGGTAAATCTGCTGCTACTACTACTATTGGTAATGCCGCTACTACTACTATTAGTAATGCTGCTACAACTACTACTACTACTATTAGTAATGCTACTGCTATTGGTAATGTCGCTACTACTACTATTAGTAATGCTGCTACAACTACTACTACTATTGGTAATGCTGCTACTACTACCATTGGTAAATCTGCTGCTACTACTACTATTGGTACTGCTGCTGCAACTACTACTATTGGTAATGCCGCTGCTACTACTACTACTACTATTAGTAATGCTGCTACTACTACTACTACTATTAGTAATGCTACTACTACTACTACTATTAGTAATGCTGCTACAACTACTACTACTATTAGTAATGCTGCTACAACTACTACTACCATTGGTAAATCTGCTGCTACTACTACTATTGGTACTGCTGCTACTACTACTACTATTGGTAATGCTGCTACTACTACCATTGTAAAATCTGCTGCTACTACTACTATTGGTAATGCTACTACTACTACTATTAGTAATGCTGCTACTACTACTACTGGTAATGCTGCAACTACTACTACTACTATTAGTAATGCTACTACTATTAGTAATGCTGCTACACCTACTACTACCATTGGTTAATCTGCTGCTACTACTACCATTGGTAAATCTGCTGCTACTACTACTATTGGTACTGCTGATACTACTACTACTATTGGTAATGCTGCTACTACTACCATTGTCAAATATGCTGCTACTACCACTATTGGTACTGCTGCTGCTACTACTACTATTGGTAATGCCACTACTACTACTATTAGTAATGCTGCTACAACTACTACTACTACTATTAGTAATACTGCTACTACTACCATTGGTAAATCTGCTGCTACTACCACTTTTGGTACTGCTGCTGCTACCACTACTATTGGTACTGCTGCTACTACTACTATTGGTACTGCTGCTACTACTACTATTGGTACTGCTGCTGCTACTACTACTATTGGTACTGCTGCTACTACTACTATTAGTACTGCTGCTGTTACTACTACTATTGGTACTGCTGCTGCTTTTACAATTTGTAATGCTGCTGCTACAACTGCTATTGGTAATGCTGCTCCAATTACTACTACTATTGGTAATGCTGCTCCTACTACCATTGGTAAATCTGCTGCTACTACTACCATTGGTAAATCTGCTGCTACTACTACTATTGGTAATGCCGCTACTACTACAATTAGTAATGCTGCTACTACTACTATTGGTAATGTCGCTACTACTACTATTAGTAATGCTGCTACTACTACTACTACTATTGGTAATGCTGCTACTACTACCATTGGTAAATCTGCTGCTACTACCACTATTGGTACTGCTGCTGCTACTACTACTATTGGTACTGCCGCTACTACTACTATTAGTAATGCTGCTACAACTACTACTACTATTGGTAATGCTGCTACTACTACCATTGGTAAATCTGCTGCTACTACTACTATTGGTACTGCTGCTGCTACTACTACTATTGGTAATACCGCCACTACTACTATTAGTAATGCTGCAACAACTACTACTATTATTGGTAATGCTGCTACTACTACCATTGGTAAATCTTTGCTACTACTACTATTGGTACTGCTGCTGCTACTACTACTATTGGTAATGCCGCTACTAATACTACTACTATTAGTAATGCCGCACTAATACTACTACTATTAGTAATGCTGCTACTACTACTACTACTATTAGTAATGCTACTACTACTACTACTATTAGTAATGCTGCTACAACTACTACTAATATTAGTAATGCTACAACTACTACTACCATTGGTAAATCTGCTGCTACTACTACTATTGGTACTGCTGCTACTACTACTACTATTGGTAATGCTGCTACTACTACCATTGTAAAATCTGCTGCTACTACTACTATTGGTAATGCCGCTACTATTACTACTATTAGTAATGCTGCTACTACTACTACTGGTAATGCTGCTACTACTACTATTAGTAATGCTGCTACTACTACTACTACTACTATTAGTAATGCTTCTACCAATACTACTACTATTAGTAATGCTGCTGCTACAACTACTACTACTATTGGTAATGCTGTTCTACTACCATTGGTAAATCTGCTGCTACTACTACTATTGGTACTGCTGCTGCTACTACTACTATTGGTAATGCCGCTACTACTATTATTAGTAATGCTGCTACAACTACTACTACTATTGGTAATGCTGCTACTACTACCATTGGTAAATCTGCTGCTACTACTACTATTGGTACTGCTGCTTCTACTACTACTATTGGTAATGCCGCTACTAGTACTACTATTGGTACTGCTGCTGCTACTACTACTATTGGTACTGCTGCTACTACTACTACTACTGTTGGTAATGCTGCTACTACTACCATTGGTAAATCTGCTGCTACTACTACTATTGGTACTGCTGCTTCTACTACTACTATTGGTAATGCCGCTACTAGTACTACTATTGGTACTGCTGCTGCTACTACGACTATTAGTAATGCTGCTACTACTACTACTACGTTTAGTAATGCTACTACTATTGGTAATGCCGCTACTACTATTATTAGTAATGCTGCTGCTACTACTACTACTATTGGTAATGCCGCTACTACTACTATTACTAATGCTGCTACTACTACTACTACTATTATTAGTAATGCTGCTGCTACTACTACAACTGTTGGTAATGCTGCTTCTACTACCATTGGTAAATCTGCTGCTACTACTACTATTGGTACTGCTGCTGCTACTACTACTATTGGTAATGCCGCTACTACTATTATTAGTAATGCTGCTACAACTACTACTACTATTGGTAATGCTGCTACTACTACCATTGGTAAATCTGCTGCTACTACTACTATTGGTACTGCTGCTTCTACTACTACTATTGGTAATGCCGCTACTAGTACTACTATTGGTACTGCTGCTGCTACTACTACTATTAGTAATGCTGCTACTACTACTACTACGTTTAGTAATGCTACTACTATTAGTAATGCTGCTACACCTACTACTACTATTAGTAATGATGCTACAACTACTACTACCATTGGTAAATCTGCTGCTACTACTACCATTGGTAAATCTGCTGCTACTACTACTATTGGTACTGCTGCTACTACTACTACTATTGGTAATGCTGCTACTACTACCATTGTAAAATCTGCTGCTACTACCACTATTGGTACTGCTGCTGCTACTACTACTATTGGTAATGCCGCTACTACTACTATTAGTAATGCTGCTACAACTACTACTACTACTATTGGTAATGCTGCTACTACTACCATTGGTAAATCTGCTGCTACTACCACTTTTGGTACTGCTGCTGCTACCACTACTATTGGGTCTGCTGCTGCTACCACTACTATTGGTAATGCCGCTACTACTACTATTAGTAATGCTGCTACAACTACTACTACTACTATTGGTAATGCTGCTACTACTACCATTGGTAAATCTGCTGCTACTACTACCATTGGTAAATCTGCTGCTACTACTACTATTGGTAATGCCGCTACTACTACAATTAGTAATGCTGCTACTACTACTATTGGTAATGTCGCTACTACTACTATTAGTAATGCTGCAACTACTACTACTACTATTAGTAATGCTACTACTATTAGTAATGCTGCTACACCTACTACTACCATTGGTTAATCTGCTGCTACTACTACCATTGGTAAATCTGCTGCTACAACTGCTATTGGTAATGCTGCTCCAATTACTACTACTATTGGTAATGCTGCTCCTACTACCATTGGTAAATCTGCTGCTACTACTACCATTGGTAAATCTGCTGCTACTACTACTATTGGTAATGCCGCTACTACTACAATTAGTAATGCTGCTACTACTACTATTGGTAATGTCGCTACTACTACTATTAGTAATGCTGCTACTACTACTACTACTATTGGTAATGCTGCTACTACTACCATTGGTAAATCTGCTGCTACTACCACTATTGGTACTGCTGCTGCTACTACTACTATTGGTACTGCCGCTACTACTACTATTAGTAATGCTGCTACAACTACTACTACTATTGGTAATGCTGCTACTACTACCATTGGTAAATCTGCTGCTACTACTACTATTGGTACTGCTGCTGCTACTACTACTATTGGTAATACCGCCACTACTACTATTAGTAATGCTGCTACAACTACTACTATTATTGGTAATGCTGCTACTACTACCATTGGTAAATCTGCTGCTACTACTACTATTGGTACTGCTGCTGCTACTACTACTATTGGTAATGCCGCTACTAATACTACTACTATTAGTAATGCTGCTACTACTACTACTACTATTAGTAATGCTACTACTACTACTACTATTAGTAATGCTGCTACAACTACTACTACTATTAGTAATGCTGCTACAACTACTACTACCATTGGTAAATCTGCTGCTACTACTACTATTGGTACTGCTGCTACTACTACTACTATTGGTAATGCTGCTACTACTACCATTGTAAAATCTGCTGCTACTACTACTATTGGTAATGCCGCTACTATTACTACTATTAGTAATGCTGCTACTACTACTACTGGTAATGCTGCTACTACTACTATTAGTAATGCTGCTACTACTACTACTACTACTATTAGTAATGCTTCTACCAATACTACTACTATTAGTAATGCTGCTGCTACAACTACTACTACTATTGGTAATGCTGCTCCTACTACCATTGGTAAATCTGCTGCTACTACTACTATTGGTAATGCCGCTACTACTACTATTAGTAATGCTGCTACAACTACTACTACTACTATTAGTAATGCTGCTACTACTATTGGTAATGTCGCTACTACTACTATTAGTAATGCTGCTACAACTACTACTACTATTGGTAATGCTGCTACTACTACCATTGGTAAATCTGCTGCTACTACTACTATTGGTACTGCTGCTGCAACTACTACTATTGGTAATGCCGCTGCTACTACTACTACTACTATTAGTAATGCTGCTACTACTACTACTACTATTAGTAATGCTACTACTACTACTACTATTAGTAATGCTGCTACAACTACTACTACTATTAGTAATGCTGCTACAACTACTACTACCATTGGTAAATCTGCTGCTACTACTACTATTGGTACTGCTGCTACTACTACTACTATTGGTAATGCTGCTACTACTACCATTGTAAAATCTGCTGCTACTACTACTATTGGTAATGCTGCTACTACTACTACTATTAGTAATGCTGCTACTACTACTACTGGTAATGCTGCAACTACTACTACTACTATTAGTAATGCTACTACTATTAGTAATGCTGCTACACCTACTACTACCATTGGTTAATCTGCTGCTACTACTACCATTGGTAAATCTGCTGCTACTACTACTATTGGTACTGCTGATACTACTACTACTATTGGTAATGCTGCTACTACTACCATTGTCAAATATGCTGCTACTACCACTATTGGTACTGCTGCTGCTACTACTACTATTGGTAATGCCACTACTACTACTATTAGTAATGCTGCTACAACTACTACTACTACTATTAGTAATACTGCTACTACTACCATTGGTAAATCTGCTGCTACTACCACTTTTGGTACTGCTGCTGCTACCACTACTATTGGTACTGCTGCTACTACTACTATTGGTACTGCTGCTACTACTACTATTGGTACTGCTGCTGCTACTACTACTATTGGTACTGCTGCTACTACTACTATTAGTACTGCTGCTGTTACTACTACTATTGGTACTGCTGCTGCTTTTACAATTTGTAATGCTGCTGCTACAACTGCTATTGGTAATGCTGCTCCAATTACTACTACTATTGGTAATGCTGCTCCTACTACCATTGGTAAATCTGCTGCTACTACTACCATTGGTAAATCTGCTGCTACTACTACTATTGGTAATGCCGCTACTACTACAATTAGTAATGCTGCTACTACTACTATTGGTAATGTCGCTACTACTACTATTAGTAATGCTGCTACTACTACTACTACTATTGGTAATGCTGCTACTACTACCATTGGTAAATCTGCTGCTACTACCACTATTGGTACTGCTGCTGCTACTACTACTATTGGTACTGCCGCTACTACTACTATTAGTAATGCTGCTACAACTACTACTACTATTGGTAATGCTGCTACTACTACCATTGGTAAATCTGCTGCTACTACTACTATTGGTACTGCTGCTGCTACTACTACTATTGGTAATACCGCCACTACTACTATTAGTAATGCTGCTACAACTACTACTATTATTGGTAATGCTGCTACTACTACCATTGGTAAATCTGCTGCTACTACTACTATTGGTACTGCTGCTGCTACTACTACTATTGGTAATGCCGCTACTAATACTACTACTATTAGTAATGCCGCTACTAATACTACTACTATTAGTAATGCTGCTACTACTACTACTACTATTAGTAATGCTACTACTACTACTACTATTAGTAATGCTGCTACAACTACTACTAATATTAGTAATGCTGCTACAACTACTACTACCATTGGTAAATCTGCTGCTACTACTACTATTGGTACTGCTGCTACTACTACTACTATTGGTAATGCTGCTACTACTACCATTGTAAAATCTGCTGCTACTACTACTATTGGTAATGCCGCTACTATTACTACTATTAGTAATGCTGCTACTACTACTACTGGTAATGCTGCTACTACTACTATTAGTAATGCTGCTACTACTACTACTACTACTATTAGTAATGCTTCTACCAATACTACTACTATTAGTAATGCTGCTGCTACAACTACTACTACTATTGGTAATGCTGCTCCTACTACCATTGGTAAATCTGCTGCTACTACTACTATTGGTACTGCTGCTGCTACTACTACTATTGGTAATGCCGCTACTACTATTATTAGTAATGCTGCTACAACTACTACTACTATTGGTAATGCTGCTACTACTACCATTGGTAAATCTGCTGCTACTACTACTATTGGTACTGCTGCTTCTACTACTACTATTGGTAATGCCGCTACTAGTACTACTATTGGTACTGCTGCTGCTACTACTACTATTGGTACTGCTGCTACTACTACTACTACTGTTGGTAATGCTGCTACTACTACCATTGGTAAATCTGCTGCTACTACTACTATTGGTACTGCTGCTTCTACTACTACTATTGGTAATGCCGCTACTAGTACTACTATTGGTACTGCTGCTGCTACTACGACTATTAGTAATGCTGCTACTACTACTACTACGTTTAGTAATGCTACTACTATTGGTAATGCCGCTACTACTATTATTAGTAATGCTGCTGCTACTACTACTACTATTGGTAATGCCGCTACTACTACTATTACTAATGCTGCTACTACTACTACTACTATTATTAGTAATGCTGCTGCTACTACTACAACTGTTGGTAATGCTGCTTCTACTACCATTGGTAAATCTGCTGCTACTACTACTATTGGTACTGCTGCTGCTACTACTACTATTGGTAATGCCGCTACTACTATTATTAGTAATGCTGCTACAACTACTACTACCATTGGTAAATCTGCTGCTACTACTACTATTGGTACTGCTGCTTCTACTACTACTATTGGTAATGCCGCTACTAGTACTACTATTGGTACTGCTGCTGCTACTACTACTATTAGTAATGCTGCTACTACTACTACTACGTTTAGTAATGCTACTACTATTAGTAATGCTGCTACACCTACTACTACTATTAGTAATGATGCTACAACTACTACTACCATTGGTAAATCTGCTGCTACTACTACCATTGGTAAATCTGCTGCTACTACTACTATTGGTACTGCTGCTACTACTACTACTATTGGTAATGCTGCTACTACTACCATTGTAAAATCTGCTGCTACTACCACTATTGGTACTGCTGCTGCTACTACTACTATTGGTAATGCCGCTACTACTACTATTAGTAATGCTGCTACAACTACTACTACTACTATTGGTAATGCTGCTACTACTACCATTGGTAAATCTGCTGCTACTACCACTTTTGGTACTGCTGCTGCTACCACTACTATTGGGTCTGCTGCTGCTACCACTACTATTGGTAATGCCGCTACTACTACTATTAGTAATGCTGCTACAACTACTACTACTACTATTGGTAATGCTGCTACTACTACCATTGGTAAATCTGCTGCTACTACCACTTTTGGTACTGCTGCTGCTACCACTACTATTGGTACTGCTGCTGCTGCTACTACTATTGGTACTGCTGCTGCTGCTATTACTATTGGTACTGCTGCTATTACTGTTGGTAATGCTGCTGCTACTACTATTGTTACTGCTGCTGCTACTACTATTGGTAATGCTGCTGCTACCTCAACTACCACTATTGGTACTGCTGCTGCTACTACTATTGGTAATGCTGCTGCTACCTCAACTACCACTATTGGTACTGCTGCTGCTACTACTATTGGTAATGCTGCTGCTACCTCAACTACCACTATTGGTACTGCTGCTGCTACTACTATTGGTAATGCTGCTGCTACCTCAACTACCACTATTGGTACTGCTGCTGCTACTACTATTGGTAATGCTGCTGCTGCTGCTACTACTATTGGTAATGCTGCTGCTACCTCAACTACCACTATTGGTACTGCTGCTGCTACTACTATTGGTAATGCTGCTGCTACCTCAACTACCACTATTGGTACTGCTGCTGCTGCTACTACTATAGTAATGCTGCTGCTACCTCAAACACCTCATATTGGTACCGCTGCTGATATTATTATCTGTACTGCTGCTGCTACTACTATAGTAATGCTGCTGCTACTACTACTATTGGTACTGCTGCTGCTACTACTACTATTGGTACTGCTGCTGCTACTACTATTGGTACTGCTGCTGCTGCTACTACTATAGTAATGCTGCTGCTACCTCAAACACCTCATATTGGTACCGCTGCTGATATTATTATCTGTACTGCTGCTGCTACTACTATAGTAATGCTGCTACTACTACTATTGGTACTGCTGCTGCTGCTACTACTATAGTAATGCTGCTGCTACCTCAAACACCTCATATTGGTACCGCTGCTGATATTATTATCTGTACTGCTGCTGCTACTACTATAGTAATGCTGCTACTACTATAGGTAATGCTGCTGCTACCTCAACTACTACTATTGGTACTGCTGCTGCTACTACTATAGGTAATGCTGCTGCTACCTCAACTACTACTATTGGTACTGCTGCTGCTACTACTATAGGTAATGCTATAGCTACTACTATTAGTACTGCTGCTGCTACCTCAACTACTACTATTGGTACTGCTGCTGCTACTACTATTGGTACTGCTGCTGCTGCTACTATTGGTACTGCTGCTGCTGCTACTACTATTGGTAATGCTGCTGCTACTACTATTGGTACTGCTGCTGCTACTACTATTGGTAATGCTGCTGCTTCCTCAACGACTACTATTGGTACTGCTGCTACTACTACTATTGGTACTGCTATAGCTACCACTATTGGTAATGCTGCTGCTACCTCAACTACTACTATTGGTACTGCTGCTGCTACTACTATTGGTACTGCTGCTGCTGCTACTACTATTGGTAATGCTGCTGCTTCCTCAACTACTACTATTGGTACTGCTGCTGATACTATTATCTGTACTGCTGCTACTACTACTATAGGTAATGCTGCTGCTACTACTACTATAGGTAATGCCGCTACTGCTACTAATGGCAATGCTGCTACTACTACTTTTGGTAATGCAGTGGTTACTACTATTGGTAGTGCTGCTGCTACTACTACTGTTGGTAATGCTGATGCTACTACTATTGGTACTGCTGCTGCTACTACTATTGGTACTGCTGCTGCTGCTGCTACTACTACTGTTGGTAATGCTGCTGCTACTACTAATATTAGTAATTCTGCTGCTACTACTACTATTAGTACTGCTGCTGCTACAACTGCTTTTGGCACTGCTACTGCTGCTACTACTACTATTGGTAATGCTGCTGCTACTTCTACTATTGGTAATGCTGCTACTACTATTACTATTGGTAATGTTCCTGCTAGTACTACTATTGTTACTGCTGCTGCCACTACTACGATTGGTACTGCTGCTGCTACTACTACTATTGGCAATACTGCTGCTACTTCTATTTTTGGTAATGCTGCTACTAGTACTACTATTGGTAATGCTGCTACTAGTACTACTATTCGTAATGCTGCTCCTACTACTGGTAATGCTACTACTACTACTATTGGTAATGCTGCTACTACTACTACTATTGGTAGTGCTGCTGATAATACTGCTATTGGTAATGCTGCTACTACTACTACTATTGGTAATGCTGCTACTACTACTACCATTGGTAATGTTCCTGCTAGTACTACTATTGTTACTGCCTCTGCTCCTACTAATATTGGTACTGCTGCTGCTACTACTACTATTGGTAATGTTCCTGCTAGTACTACTTTTGTTACTGATGCTGCTACTACTACTATTTGTAATGCTGCTACTACTAATGTTGGTAATGCTGCTACTACACTGAACAAAAAATAAGCGTATGAAAATTGTGTAATATAAACATGTAAAATATTGTCCCATGATTCATGAGCTGAAATAAAACATCCCATAAATGTTCAAAATGCACGAAAAGCTTATTTCTCTAAAATGTTGTGTACACATTTGTTTTTAAATTTTACCTTTATTTAACTAGGCAAGTCAGTTAAGAACAAATTCTTATTTTCAATGACGGCCTAGGAACAGTGGGTTAACCGCCTGTTCAGGGGCAGAACGACAGATTTGTACCTTGTCAGCTCGGGAGTTTGAACTTGCAACCTTCCGGTTACTAGTCCAACGCTCTAACCACTAGGCTACCCTGCCGCCCCTGTTACTGAGCATTTCTCCTTTGCCAAGATCATCCATCCACCTGACAGGTGTTGCATATCAAGAAGGTGATGACAGCATGATCATTCCCTCAGGTGCACCTTGTGCTCGGGACAAAAGGCCACTAAAATGTGCAGTTTTGTCACACAACACAATGCCACAGATTTCTCAAGTTTGAGGGAGTTTGCAATTGGCATGCTGACTGCAGGAATGTCCACCAGAGCTGTTGCCAGAGAATTTAATATTATTTTCTACCATAACCCGCCTCCAACGTCGTTTTAGAGATTTAGGCAGTACATCCAACCAGCCTCACAACAGCAGACCATGTGTAACCACACCTGCCCAGGACCTCCATATCTGGCTTCTTCACCTGCGTGGATCATTGGAGACCAGCCACGTGGGCAGCTTAGGAAATTGTGGGTTTGCACAACCAAAGAATTTATTGGGGAAGCTCATCTGCGTGCTTGTCATCCCCACAGGGTTGTTGACCTAACTGCAGTTTGGCATCGTAACTGACTTCAGTGGGCAAATGCTCACCTTTGATGGCCACTGGCACACTGAAGAAGTGTGCTTTTCACGGATGAATCCCGGTTTCAACTGTACCAACCAGATGGCAAACAGTGTGCATGGTGTTGGGTGGGTGAGCAGTTTGCTGATGTAAAAAACGACTCCAAAAAGAGGGAAACGAGGCGGTCTTCTGGTCAGACTCCGGAGACGGCCACACCGTGCACCACTCCCTAGCATTCTTCTTGCCAATGTCCAGTCTCTTGACAACAAGGTTGATGAAATCCGAGCAAGGGTAGCATTCCAGAGGGACATCAGAGACTGTAACGCTCTTTGCTTCACGGAAACATGGCTCACTGGAGAGACGCTATCCGAGGCGGTGCAGCCAACGGGTTTCTCCACGCATCGCGCCGACAGAAACAAACATCTTTCTGGTAAGAAGAGGGGCGGGGGCGTATGCCTTATGGCTAATGAGACATGGTGTGATGAAAGAAACATACAGGAACTCAAATCCTTCTGTTCACCTGATTTAGAATTCCTCACAATCAAATGTAGACCGCATTATCTACCAAGAGAATTCTCTTCGATTATAATCACAGCCGTATATATCCCCCCCAAGCAGACACATCGATGGCTCTGAACAAACTTTTTATTTAACTCTTTGCAAACTGCAAACCATTTATCCGGAGGCTGCATTCATTGTAGTTGGGGATTTTAACAAGGCTAATCTGAAAACAAGACTCCCTAAATTTTATCAGCATATCGATTGCGCAACCAGGGGTGGAAAAACCTTGGATCATTGTTACTCTAACTTCCGCGACGCATATAAGGCCCTGCCCCGCCCCCCTTTCGGAAAAGCTGACCACGACTCCATTTTGTTGATCCCTGCCTACAGACAGAAACTAAAACAAGAGGCTCCCACGCTGAGGTCTGTCCAACGCTGGTCCGACCAAGCTGACTCCACACTCCAAGACTGCTTCCATCACGTGGACTGGGATATGTTTCAGACAAGGCCAGATAACAATATTGACGAATACGCTGATTCGGTGTGCGAGTTCATTAGAACGTGCGTTGAAGATGTCGTTCCCATAGCAACGATTAAAACATTCCCTAACCAGAAACCGTGGATTGATGGCAGCATTCGCGTGAAACTGAAAGCGCGAACCACTGCTTTTAATCAGGGCAAGGTGTCTGGTAACATGACCGAATACAAACAGTGCAGCTATTCCTCCGCAAGGCTATCAAACAAGCTAAGCGTCAGTACAGAGACAAAGTAGAATCTCAATTCAACGGCTCAGACACAAGAGGCATGTGGCAGGGTCTACAGTCAATCACGGACTACAAGAAGAAATCCAGCCCAGTCACGGACCAGGATGTCTTGCTCCCAGGCTGACTAAATAACTTTTTTGCCCGCTTTGAGGGTAATACAGTGCCACTGACACGGCCTGCAACGAAAACATGCGGTCTCTCCTTCACTGCAGCCGAGGTGAGTAAGACATTTAAATGTGTTAACCCTCGCAAGGCTGCAGGCCCAGACGGCATCCCCAGCCGCACCCTCAGAGCATGCGCAGACCAGCTGGCCGGTGTGTTTACGGTCATATTGAATCAATCCCTATACCAGTCTGCTGTTCCCACATGCTTCAAGAGGGCCACCATTGTTCCTGTTCCCAAGAAAGCTAAGGTAACTGAGCTAAACGACTACCGCCCCGTAGCACTCACTTCCGTCATCATGAAGTGGTTTGAGAGACTAGTCAAGGACCATATCACCTCCACCCTACCTGACACCCTAGACCCACTCCAATTTGCTTACCGCCCAAATAGGTCCACAGATGATGCAATCTCAACCACACTGCACACTGCCCTAACCCATCTGGACAAGAGGAATACCTATGTGAGAATGCTGTTCATCGACTACAGCTCGGCATTCAACACCATAGTACCCTCCAAGCTCGTCATCAAGCTCGAGACCCTGGGTCTCGACCCCGCCCTGTGCAACTGAGTACTGGACTTCCTGACGGGCCGCCCCAGGTGGTGAGGGTAGGCAACAACATCTCCTCCCGCTGATCCTCAACACTGGGGCCCCACAAGGGTGCGTTCTGAGCCCTCTCCTGTACTCCCTGTTCACCCACGACTGCGTGGCCACGCACGCTCCAACTCAATCATCATGTTTGCGGACAACACAACAGTGGTAGGCTTGATTACCAACAACGACGAGACGGCCTACAGGGAGGAGGTGAGTGCCCTCGGAGTGTGGTGTCAGGAAAATAACCTCACACTCAACGTCAACAAAACTAAGGAGATGATTGTGGACTTCAGGAAACAGCAGAGGGAACACCCCCCTATCCACATCGATGGAACAGTAGTGGAGAGGGTAGCAAGTTTTAGGTTCCTCGGCATACACATCACAGACAAACTGAATTGGTCCACTCACACAAACAGCATCGTGAAGAAGGCGCAGCAGCGCCTCTTCAACCTCAGGAGGCTGAAGAAATTCGGCTTGTCACCAAAAGCACTCACAAACTTCTACAGATGCACAATCGAGAGCATCCTGGTGGGATGTATCACCGCCTGGTACGGCAACTGCTCCGCCCTCAACCGTAAGGCTCTCCAGAGGGTAGTGAGGTCTGCACAACACATCACCGGGGCAAACTACCTGCCCTCCAGGACACCTACACCACCCGATGTTACAGGAAGGCCATAAAGATCATCAAGGACATCAACCACCCGAGCCACTGCCTGTTCACCCCGCTATCATCCAGAAGGCGAGGTCAGTACAGGTGCATCAAAGCTGGGACCGAGAGACTGAAAACAGCTTCTATCTCAAGGCCATCAGACTGTTAAACAGCCACCACTAACATTGAGTGGCTGCTGCCAACACACTGACACTGACACTGACTCAACTCCAGCCACTTTAATAATGGGAAATTATGTAAATATATCACTAGCCACTTTAAACAATGCTACCTTATATAATGTTACTTACCCTACATTATTCATCTCATATGCATACGTATATACTGTACTCTATATCATCGACTGCATCCTTATGTAATACATGTATCACTAGCCACTTTAACTATGCCATTTTGTTTACATACTCATCTCATATGTATATACTGTACTCGATACCATCTACTGTATCTTGCCTATGCTGCTCTGTACCATCACTCATTCATATATCCTTATGTACATATTCTTTATCCCCTTACACTGTGTATAAGACAGTAGTTTTGGAATTGTTAGTTCGATTACTTCTTGGTTATTACTGCATTGTCGGAACTAGAAGCACAAGCATTTCGCTACACTCGCATTAACATCTGCTAACCATGTGTATGTGACAAATAATTTCGCACAGCCATTGAAGAGGAGTGGGACAACATTCCACATGCCACAATAAACAGCCTGATCAACTCAATGCGAAAGAGATGTATTGCGCTGCATTGGGAAAATAGTGGTCACACCAGATACTGACTGGTTTTCTGATCCACGCCCCTACCTTTAAAAAAAAAGACAACTGTGACCACCAGATGCATATCTGTATTCCCAGTCATGTGAAATCCATAGATTAGGGTCTAATTTATTTATTTCAAATAACCGATTTCTTTATATGATCTGTAACATCTACAGTGGGGCAAAAAAGTATTTAGTCAGCCACCAATTGTGCAAGTTCTCCCACTTAAAAAGATGAGAGAGGCCTGTAATTTTCATAATACGTACACTTCAACTATGACAGACAAAATGAGAAAAAAAATCCAGAAAATCACATTGTAGGATTTTTAATTTATTTATTTGCAAATTATGGTGGAAAATAAGTATTTGGTCACCTACAAACAAGCAAGATTTCTGTCTCTCACAGACCTGTAACTTCTTCTTTAAGAGGCTCCTCTGTCCTCCACTCGTTACCTGTATTAGTGGCATTTGTAAGTCGCTCTGGATAAGAGCGTCTGCTAAATGACTTAAATGTAATGTAAATGTAATTTGTTTGAACTTGTTATCAGTATAACAGACACCTGCCCACAACCTCAAACAGTCACACTCCAAACTCCACTATGGCCTTTACCAAAGAGCTGTCAAAGGACACCAGAAACAAAATTGTAGACCTGCACCAGGCTGGGAAGACTGAATCTGCAATAGGTAAGAAGCTTGGTTTGAAGAAATCAACTGTGGGAGCAATTATTAGAAATGGAAGACATACAAGACCACTGATAATCTCCCTCGATCTGGGGCCCCACACAAGATTTGATCACAAAAATTATCACAAGAACGGTGAGCAAAAATCCCAGAACCACACTGACCTGCAGATAGCTGGGACCAAAGTAACAAAGCCTACCATCAGTAACACACTACGCCGCCAGGGACTCAAATCCTGCAGTGCCAGACGTGTCCCCCTGCTTAAGCCAGTACATGTCCAGGCCCTTCTGAAGTTTTTTCAACAACAGGTTATGTATGGTCAATAATATCAAAGTTTGCACTGAAATCTAACAGTACAGCTCCCAGAATCTTCTTATCAATTTCTTTCAACCAATCATCAGTCATTTGTGTTTGTGCAGTATATGTTGAGTGCCCTTCTCTATAAGCAAGTTAAAAGTCTGTTATTAATTTGTTTACAGAGAAATAACATTGTATTTGGTAAAACACCATTTTTTCCAACAGTTTGCTAAGAGCAAGCTTATAGGTCTGCTGTTAGAACCAGTAAAGGCCGTTTTACCACACTTGGGTAGCAGAACTACTTTGGCTTCCCTCCAGAACCGAGGACAAAGACTTTCCTCTAGGCACAGATTTAAAAAAAATGGCAGATAGGAGTGGCTATAGAGTCAGATACCATCCTCAGTAGCTTTCCATCTAAGTTGTCAATGCCAGGAGGTTTGTCATTATTGATCGATGACAATAATTTCCCCACCTCTCTCACACACTAACTTCACAAAATTCAAAATTTCTTTCATTTTGTTTTTTTTTATGCATGACTACAATTGCTCACTGTTCTTTGTTGGCATTTCCTGTCAAACTCTTGACACACTGATAAAAATAGTCATGGCCTCTAAACCTTCAAGCTGCATACTGACCCTATTCCAACTAAACTACTGAAAGAGCTGCTTCCTGTGCTTGGCCCTATGGTGAACATAATAAATGTCTCTCTATCCACCGGATGTACCAAACTCACTAAAAATGGCAGTAATAAAGCTCTCTTGAAAAAGCCAAACCTTGACCCAGAAAATATAAAAACTGTAGGCCTATATCGAATCTTCCATTCCTCTCAACATTTTTTGAAAAAGCTGTTGTGTAGCAACTCACTGGCTTCCTGAAGACAAACAATGTATACGAAACTCTTCAGTTTGGTTTTAGACCCCATCATAATACTGAGACTGCACTCGTGAAGATGGTCAATGACCTTCTAATGGCGTCAGACCAAGGCTCTGCATCTGTCCTCGTGCTCCTAGACCTTAGTGCTGCTTTAGATACCATCGATCGCCACATTCTTTGGAGAGATTCAAACCCAACACAGACAAGTTCTGGCCTGGTTTAGATCTTATCTGTCGGAAAGATAGCAGTTTGTCTCTGTGGATGATTGTTTCCACTATATATTTTACCTCTTGGTGATGTAATTTGAAATGTAATGTTAAATTTCACTGCTATGCGGACGATACACAGCTGTACATTTTGATAAAACATGGTGAAGCCCCAAAATTGCCCTCCTGGAAGCCTGTGTTTCAGACATAAGGAAGTGGATGGCGGCAAATGTTTTACTTTTAAACTCAGACAAAACAGAGATGCTAATTCTAGGTCCCAAGAAACAAAGAGATCTTCTGTTGGATCGGACAATTCATCTTGATGGTTGTACAGTCATCTCAAATAAAACTGTGAAGGACCTTGGCGTTACTCTGACCCCGATCTCTCTTTTGACGAACATATCAAGAATGTTTCAAGGACATTTTTTTCCCATCTATGTAACATTGCAAAAATCAGAAACTTTCTGTCCAAAAATGATGCAGAAAAATTAATCCATGCTTTTATCACTTCTAGGTTAGACAACTGCAATGCTCTACTTCCTGGTTACCCGGTTAAAGCACTAAAGAAACCTCAATAACCTTGGCGTTACTCTGACCCTGATCTCTCTTCTGACGAACATATCAAGACTGTTTCAAGGACAGCTTTTTCCATCTATGTAACACCATGATTTTGTCACTTCTAGACGAGACTAATGCAATGCTCTACTTTCTGGCTACCCAGATAAAGCACTAAATAAACTTCAGTTAGTGCTAAACACAGCTGCTAGAATCTTGACTATAACCAAAACATTTGATCATATTACTCCAGTAATAGCCTCTCTACACTGGCTTCATGTTAAGGCTAGAGCTGATTTCAAGGTTTTACTGCAAACCTACAAAGCATTACATGGGCTTGCTCCTACCTATCTTTCCGATTTTGTCCTGCCGTACATACCTACACGTATGCTATGGTCACAAGACGCAGGCCTCCTTATTGTCCCTAGAATTTCTAACAAACAGCTGGAGGCAGGGCTTTCTTCTATAGAGCTCCATTTTTATGGAATGGTCTGCCTATCCATGTGAGAGACGCAGACTCGGTCCTGACCTTTAAGTCTTTTTGAATACTTGAAGACATCTCTTCAGTAGGTCCTATGATTGAGTGTAGTCTGGCCCAGGGGTGTGAAGGTGAGCGGAAAGGCACTGGAGTGACGGACGTCCCTTGCTGTCTCTGCCTGGCCGGTTCCCCTCTCTCCACTGGGATTCTCTGCCTCTAACCCTATTACGGGGGCTGAGTCACTGGTTTACTGCTGCTCTTCTATGCTGTCCCTAGAAGGGGTGTGTCACTTGAGTGGGTTGAGTCACTGATGTGATCGTCCTGTCCGGGTTGGCGCCCCCCTCAGGTTTTGTATTTGTATTTATTATGGATTCCCATTAGCTGCTGCCAAAACAGAAGCTCTTCCTAGGATCTAGCAATATTAAGGCAGTTTATCCACTTTTAAAAACATTACAATACATTCACAGATTTCACAACACACTGTGTGCCCTCAGGCCCCTACTCCACCACTACCACATATCTACAGTACTAAATCCATGTGCATGTATAGTGCATATGTAAATGTGTGTGTGTGTATATGCATGTGTGCCAATGTTTGTGTTGCTTCACAGTCCCATTGTTTCATAAGGTATTTTTTAATCTGTTTTTTAAATCTAATTTTACTGCTTGCATCAGTTACTTGGTGTGAAATAGAGTTCCTTGTAGTCATGGCTCTATGTAGCACTGTGTGCTTCCCACAGTCTGTTCTGGACTTGGGGATTGTGAAGAGACCTCTTGTGGCATGTCTTGTGGGGGTATGCATGGGTGTCAGGCTGTGTGCCAGTAGTTTAGACAGACAGCTCAGTGCATTCAACATCTCTCATAAATTAAAGTTAGATGAAGTCAATCTCTCCTCACTTTGAGCCAGGAGAGATTGGACATGCATTATTGGGTTAATATTAGCTCTCTGTGTTCATCCAAGGGCAGCCCGTGCTGCCCTGTTCTGCATGCAGAACGTGCTCAATTTCCACATTAGTTATTACAAGATTTAGTTGAGGTTTAGGGTTTAGTGAGTGTTTTGTTCCAAATACAATGCTTTAAGTTTTAGAAATATTTAAGGCTAACTTATTCCTTGCCACCCACTCTGAAACTAACTGCAGCTCTTTGTTATGTTGCAGTCATTTCAGTCGCTGCAGTTGCTGACATGTATAGTGTTGAGGTATCCGCATACATACTCTGGCTTTACTCAAAGTCAGTAGTGTGTCGTTAGTATAATTTGAAAAAGCAAGGGGCCTGAACAGCTACCCTGGGGAATTCCGGATTCTAACTGGATTATATTTGAGAGGCTTCCATTAAAGAACACCCTCTGTGTTCTGTTAGACAAGTAACTCATTATTCACATCATAGCAGGGGGTGTAAAGCCCTAACATATATGTTTTTCCAGCAGCAGAATATGATCGATAATGTCAAAAGCTGCACTGAAGTCTAAACAAGACAGCCCCACATTAATTTTATATTCAATTTCTCTCAGCCAATCATTTGTGAAAGTGCTGTGCTTGTTGAGTTTACCTATAAGCGTGCTGAAATTCTGTTTGTCAATTTGTTTACTGTGATATGGCATTGTATCTGATCAAACACAATTTTTTCCAGAAGTTTACTAAGGGTTGGTAACAGGCTGATTGGTTGGCTATTTGAGCCAGTAAGGGGGCTTTACAATTCTTGGGTAGCGGAATGACTTTAGCTTCCTCCAGGCTTGAGGGCACACTCTCTCTAGTAGGCTTAAATTGAAATGTGGGAAATAGTAGTGGCAATATCGTCTGCCATTATCCTCAGTAATTTTCCATCCAGATTGTCAGACCCAGGTGGCTTGTCATTGTTGATAGACAACAATAATTGTTTCACCTCTTCCACACTGACTTTACGGAATTCAAAAGTACAATTCCTGTCTTTCATAATTTGGTCCGATATAATTGGATGTGTAGTGTCAGCATTTGTTGCTGGCATGTCGTCTCTAAGTTTGCTTATCTTGCCAATGGAAAGTCATTAGTAGTTGGCAATATCAGTGGGCTTTGTGATGAATGAGCCATCTGATTCAATGAATGAAGGAGCCGAGTTGGCTTTTTCCCATTTAAAGTGCCCCAAATCTTTTTACTATAATTCTTTATATAATTGATCTTTGTTTCATAGTATAGTTTATTTTTATTTTCATTTAGTTTAGTCACATGATTTCTTAATTTGCAGTAACGCTTGCCAATCAGTTGTTCTGTCAGACTTAATTGCCATACCTTTTGCCTCACCCTTCTGAACCATACATTTTTTAAATTCCTCATCATTACAAGGTGATTTAACAGTTTTACAGTATTTTTCTTAATGGGTGTGTGCTTTTAGTAACTGGAATAAGTAGTTTCATAAACGCTAAAGTGCAGCGTCTGGTTGCTCCTCATTACACACCACAGACCAGCAAATATTCTTTACATCATCAACATAGGAATCAACTCAAAACTTCTTGTATGACCTCTCATACACTATATTAGGCCCAGCCTGGAACCGGTATTCCTAGATATGGCTATTATATTGTAATCACCACATCCTATGGATTTGGATACTGCTTTAAAGCAAATTTCTGCAGCATTGGTAAAGATGTGATCAATACATGTTAATGATTTAATTCCTGTGCTGTTTGTAACTACCCTGGCAGGTTGACTGACAACCTGATCCAGGTTGCAGGCACTGGTTACAGTTTGAAGTTTTTCCCTGAGTGGGCAGCTTGATGATAGCCAGTCAATATTTAAATCACCCAGAAAATATACTTTCTGTTGATATCACATACATTATCAAGTATTTAACACATATTATCCAGATACTGTCTGTTAGCTCTTGGTGGTCTATAGCAGCTTCCACGGGAATTGGGCTTTTTGGGCCGCAGAGCTGATATCTGGATAATACCAATATGATAATGTGATATCAATGAAACTAGGTGATGTATCATCCAAGCTGCCTCGAAACTCAGGCTGTGCAACTGGATCAGATTGTCATTTCTGATTACAAACAGCGCAGGAATAAATCATTAACATGTATTGATCACATCCTGCAAGAAGTACTTTGTCATCAAATCCATGGGGATAATGTGATATAATGTACATGGCGATACCGAGTTCCAGGCTGGAAGGAGGAACTTTAGTTATTCCCTATGTTGATGATAAGCTGGTCTGTGTAATGAGCAACCAGGCGGCTGGCATTTATCTCCAGTTTAGAAAAATACTCACCTTGTAAATGATGAAATTTAAAATGTAATGAACAAGAATTGAACAGCAAGCATACTACAAGAAATCACATGTGACTAAATAAATAAACGCATATGAACAAAGATCAATTATATAAAGGAGTATAATAAAATTTGGGGAAAAAAAATGGGAAGAAAACTTGGCTTCGGCTCCTTCATTGAATCAGATGGCTCGTCAGAAACCCGCTGTGACTATGACTTTCCATATGAAGCAGAGGCGAACATGCCAGCAATAAATCTTTATTTTCACATCAGTATCAGGATAAGAGACAGGAGTAGCTGCTTTTTGAATTCCGTAGGCAGTGTGAAGAGGTGAATTGTCTATCAATGACGAAGCCGCAACAGTACCACTTCTCGAAATTTAAACTGCTAAGCCCTCAGAGTAAAGTCATTCCGCAAGAACAATGGCAGCCAACCAATCGGCCACACTTAGCCCTTGAAATGAAATTCATTAATGCCATATCACAGTGAAACAAATTGACAACGAAACATAAACATAGTAAGAATCAACAAACGCAGCACTTTCATGATTGGCTGAAGAGAATTGGAAATTTAGACTTCAGTGCGGCTGTTATCGATCATATTCTTGCTGGAAAAACGCCAATATTTCTTTATTAATGAATAATGAGTTACTTATCTAACAGAACACGGAATGGAAGCTATAAATCAGGAATTCGAGCCAGAGTACCACTAACTGCTGACTTAGTGAAACCGGAAGTATGTAATACCTCAACGCTACATGTCAGCGGCTTTCGCCTGTAACAAGGCTCGAGTGAATTGACAACTGGAACAAGGCTCACTTGCCAAACACCAACTAAATGTAATGACAGCTAATGTGGAAATTAACGCGTTCTGCGTAACATATTAGCAATATGCATGTCTCTCTGAGAATATGCATCACAGCAATTTATGAGGAGATGTTAAGTGCACTTGAATATCTGTCAAACTACTGGCACCTTCCTTATGCGCTTACAAGACATGCTACAGAGAATGCAATCCCCAAGTCAAGACAGACTGTAGAAGGCACACAGTCTTACATGGAGCCATGACTCTGACTACGCCAAAATACAGCTGTCAAAACAGATTTAAAGCTACACTTACATGGCAATGAGAACGTGGCTGGCTACAAACGATTGGCACACATACACACACTATATGCGCCAGCATGCACCCAGTACTGCTGAAATATGGCGAGAATGACGGAAGTAGAGACTGAAGGCACACGGTGTGTTGTGAATCTATTGAATGCTGATATGTTTAAAGAAGTGGATAAGAGCTACCTTATCAATAAGCACAGATCCTAGGAAGAAGAGCTTCAGCAGGAATCCAAACTCGATAAAGGCCTGAGGCGTAACCAGGAGCGATCATCAATGGAAAGTGACACGCCAAGGCAGAACGGCTCAGTGACTCAGCCCCGTAATAAGTTGGAAGGCGACCCGAGCAGAAGACGAGGCCACTCAATGCCCGCTCGCTGCCTTCTGAGCAGACCTCCCAATCATAAGGACCTACTGAGATGTCTTCAAGCAAGGTCAGGACGGGCGTCTCTCGATAGGCGAACCATTCCATAAAAATGGAGCTCCACAAGCCCTGCCTCCAGCTGCTTAAGCCGCTAATAAGGGCCTGCGTCTTGTGACCATGGTATATGCGGCAGGATCGGGGAAGATGGGTAGGGTAAGCCAATGTAATCTTTATTAGCGTAAAACGTCAGCTCTGGCAAAGCATGAAGCCGAAATGTTTTGGTTATAGTCAGATTCAACGGCACTTAACTGGATTTATTTAATTTATCTGGGTAACCAAGTAATCTACCAGTGACAAAATCATGGTGATAGATGGAAAAGCTAATAGAAACGATCTTGATATGTTAGATCGAAGAGATCAGAGATTTGGAAATAGCATGAATTCGAATGCAACGGTAACCAGTAAGAAACATTGCAGTTGTCTGGCACAAGAACGTAGTTGAAATTTTCACCAAATGTTTTGGACGAAAGTTTCTGATTTTACGTGACCGCCAGATGGGAGAAAAATATTCGCTTGTATTCTTGACATGTTAAGTCAGAAAGTCAGGAGTCGAATAACGCCAGATCCCTTCTATTTTTTATTTGGATGACTGCTGCAACCATCCAAGGCTGAATGACGTCAACAGAAGATGTATTTCTTGGGATGGCATCTGAGGATTTAAAGTAAGGCGATTTGCCATGCATCCCTACCGCTGTCGAGGCACGAGCTCCCGGAGGAACTGGGGCTTCTCGCTGTTGCTCAGGTGTACGTCGTCAAGCGTAACTAATTTAACATTACGACTGGAGGCCGCCCGGAAGGTAGATATATGGTGGAAACGTCATCCGCAGGCTGTATCTTCGCGACGGATAAGTCTGGACCGGGCCGAAGACGACTCTGTGTTGGGTACTATTCTCCAGAAAGAATGTGATCGTCTGGGAGCAGTTTGGGGCTGGTAGCCGATGACCATCTTTCACGGTCGCACATCTCGGCATGTTATGATGGGTCTAAGAGCTGAAGGTTTAAAATTTATGCGTGTTTGTCTTTCAGGAACCGGTGTGCTACTGCGACGGCCTCAAATGTTGAGAGATTGATGATTACATGACTTTCTAGTCAGAACTGGCTTTCAGAGAGACTTTATTGCCATTTTGAAGCGGGATTTGTACGCATCCGATTGAATAGAAGACATTTATTATGTTCACCATAGGAAGGAGAGGCGCAACTCTTTTTGGCTAGTTTAGACGGAATAAGTCAATACGAAAGAAGACATGATATTTTATCAGTATTGTCAGGACTGACAGGAAATGCCAACCAAAAGAACAGTGAACAATATGTCATGCATAAAAAAAAGGCAAGGAAATGAAAGGAATTTACGAATTTCTATTGAGATTGAGGTAAGTAAATCGATCAATGACAAAGAGCCTCAGCATTGACAACTTAGATGGAAAGCTACTGAAGGATGGTAATCTGTACTCATAACTCCGCTCTATGCCATTTAATCTGTCATACCAGAAATCAAATACCGATTTCTGGAGAGAAGGCAAATAATGCAAGTATTGAGAGCAAGCGACGCTTTTGCTAGTTCCTAACAACAGACCTATAAACTTTTAACAACAGCAAACTGTTGAAAGAATGAGTGTTTTGTACAATGTTATTTCTCTGTAAGGCAAATTAACCTGTATGGAAATATGCGCAAGAGCCTGAAATGACGAGGAGGTGATAAGGAGCTGCTTTATGTCAGATTTCATTGCAAACTTTGATATTATTGACATGCATAACCTGTTGTTAAACTCGAAGAGAATAATGTACTGGCCAAAACGGGGATCTGAGTCCCTGGCGACAGTGTGTTAGCTACTTTGGTCCACGGCCTGCTTTGCTCGCCACCTTAATTTTTTGTGATCCAACATTAGTCGGGAGATTATCAGTGGTCTTATGTCTTCTAATAATTGCCCACGGACTTCCCAACCAAGTGTATAATTTTAGTGTGACTGGTTGTAGTATACTGACAAATTACATTTACATTACATTTAAAGTCATTTAGCGAGCGGCAAATGCCGCTGAAGTGGAGAAGGGAGCCTCTTAGAAGGATTGTCATGAGAAGACGAAATCTTACCTTTGATTTGTAGGTGACCAAATATGATAAATAAATTAAAATCACAATGTGTTTTCTGGATTTCTCATTTTGTCTCATGTGAAGTGTGATATTACAGGCCTCTAAAGTGGGAGAACTTGCAATTGATACGACTGCTTTTGCCCCGCCGTCATGAAATGGAGTTATTGAAATAGATAAATTGAATTACAATCTGTGTAGTTGTCCTTTAAGGTAGGCGTGGATCAACCAGTCGGTAGCTGACCACTATTTTTCCCAATGCTGGCGTAATTACATCTCTTTAAGCTGAGGTCGAGCTGGCCAATGGCATGTGTCCAGCAATCTTGTCACGCCTGGTTAGCGAATGTTAATGCTGGTGTAGCCTTCTGGTCGACAACCAGTAAGGCACTGTCTTGCACGGTGAAAGGGATATATTGCATGAGATATATGAATGGAGTGATTAGGCATGAAGCAAGTGCATTAGATAGTATCATTTTGATACATGTAAACAAAAATGGCATGAATTAAAGTACATGGATATTATAGGAAATTACTTGTGCATATGAGATGAATAATGTAGGGTAAGTAACATTATATAAAAGGTAGACTACTAGTGATATATTTACATAATTTCCCATTCAAGGCTGGAGGTGAGTCAGTGTCAGTGGCCACTCAA
Source organism: Oncorhynchus nerka (assembly GCF_034236695.1). Classification (NCBI taxonomy): domain Eukaryota; kingdom Metazoa; phylum Chordata; class Actinopteri; order Salmoniformes; family Salmonidae; genus Oncorhynchus; species Oncorhynchus nerka. The sequence continues at coordinate 27,452 of NW_027038810.1, forward strand.
TGTGGTGGCTGTTTAACAAGAAGCTGTTTTCGATCTCTGATCCCCCAGCTTTGATGCACCTGTACTGACCTGGCGAGAGTGAGCCCCAGTGTCCTTGATGATCTTTATGCCTTTCGGTGGTAACACCTACTGCTTGCTACGGTGAGCGGAGGCATTGGCCAAGCCCTCCCATACCTGTGCATCTGGGTGGCCGAACTCAGCCTCCTGAGTTAGCTGCTGCGCCTTCTTCACGATGCTGATGGGCGATGTGCCAATGCCGAGGAGACCTAAAACTATATTCCATCGATAGAATAAAGTCACAATCATCTCCTTAGTTTTGTTGGCGTTAATGTTTTTGCTCACCTCCTGAACGTCTGCGTAGATTGATCAAAATTTACTGTCGCAACATGTGAGCTCAGCGTGTTGAGGTGCGAAGCCACCTGGCCACGCGCATGGCGCCTCTGAACATGTGTTGAATCACGAACCAATTTTCTCAGGCGCGCGATGATGTGTCAGCCATCTAATGAATGGCGCAAATGGAATACGACTAATAAACCACTCAAACGAATGAATGCCGTCTGTTACGGGATGAGCCTACCGAAGCACATGGAACGTTCAGTTGTTCAACATGACACTCGCGTACTACCGATCGTGGCCGCGAACTGCGAGACGATGTCTTATTCCGCTCGAGTGATTCGCATTTTCATTGCAGGCATATGATTATACATAAGTGATATAAAGCCGTTCTGGACAACATCTGGTCACTGCTCGTTTCTTCGCGACCGTGTTGACTGCAGGACTGCATGCCATCTTGTCTGAGCAAGACCAGTGAGTTTACTTTATCTTCTGCTGGCAAGCGCTGATAATACATGGAGAGATAGCTGCGCGTTTATGACCGATCGCAATGACCGCGGAGCACCTTTAGCGCTTGGAACGGTGATTCCAGCAATACGGTACTGCCGAATGCTGCCGTAATCGCGGTTTCTGGTGGGAATGTTTTAATCGTTGCTGAAACGGCGTCTTCCAGCCTTGCGCGTTCCTGAACTGCGCGCGATATTGTCTGGCGCCCGATCAGTATAATCACGTGATGGGAAACTGAGTGTGAATAAATGGCATTTCTGTCATGAGCGAGATCAACAAAGTGGAGTAAGTCCTTTGGCGGGGAACAAATTTATCGCGTCGGTGATTAATGATCGAAGGGGAATGTTTCAATTGTGTTAAAATCCCCGAAGCTGTCGCCCTCGGTGCGGACAAGAGTTAAAATAAAGTTTGTTCAAGTAATGTCGAAGAAATTCTCTTGTGCGGTCTACGACTTGATTGTGAGAATTCTAAATCAGGTGAACAAGAAGGATTTGAGTTCCTGTATGTTTTACCATGTCTCAACCATGGCCCATCCCTTACCAGAAGATATTTGTTTCTATCCGGCTGCTACCGGATGTTTCCGTGAAACGCTATTTGTCTGGACATTGGCAAGAAGGAGGAGTGGTGGCTCTCGGAACGTTTCCCTGGAGTCGTTTTTGCATCCGCTGCCCGCGAACGCCATGCTGCAGTGGTGCGAGTTCATCAGTGAAAAGCAACTCGGTATGGTGAAGATAGGCGTCAGCGTAATAAGGATTTGGCCTAAGTGGCTAATGATCAGATGAAAACGGAGGTCGCCTGTGAGCTGTCTTCTTGCACAAATCTCTAAAGCAGATGAAAATAATATTAAGATTCTCTGGCCGCTGAAGCAATCTGTGGCAGCGTGTATTAGAAACTGCGCATTTTAGTGGCCTTTGTCGAGCTGCATGAATGATGCTGTCATCACCTTCTTCGCACCTGTCAGTGTCGGATAACCAGAAGATTCTGAAGTTGGTAACAGTACAAGTATCGTTCTCTGAACAGGCTGATTGCATTCCTAGGCGTTGGCATAAGTGTTGTAACTGACTTGCCTGGACAAATAAGTGTGAGCACATTGACATTTATGGGATGTTCGCTCATGAATCATGGGGTAAATGTTATATTACCTGATTTTCATCGCGGCACCTGTTCAGTGGCAGTAACGCATTACCGGCAATTAATTGGCAGCATTACAAATAGTAGTAGTAGCAGCATCAGTAACAAAGAGTAGTACTGAGGTACCAGAATGGCTAATAGCGGGAACATTACCAATGGTAATGGCATTACCATGAGCAGCATTAATCTTGTATTATCAGCTTGGCGCTACCAATAATTATTTATTATTAGCGGCATTACCAATGGCTAGTATTATTAGCATTACCAGGAGCTGGCATTACGAATAGTAGTACTAGTAACGGCATTTACCAATAGCTGTACTAGTGGCAACCACCAAGTAGCAATATTGCCAATAGTAGCATGGCAATGTCGGCGGCAGCGGTAACGAAAGTGACTAGCGGGAACATTACCGGTAATTACCAATGAAGTAAGCGGGCGGCATTACCAATAGTGATGGTAACGGCAGTAACGATGCTTAGTAATTGGCAACGATTACTAATATTAGTAGTAACGGTAACAGTAGTAGTAACGGCAGCGCAACGTGGCGGCAGCAAGTATTACCAACGGTAGTAGCCCGGCGCACCTGTACTGCGTGCAAAAGTAGTAGTAACAGCATTGCCGATAGTAACGAGCATTACAACGGCAGCGTGGTAGCGGCGAGTACGGCAACGTGAGCGGCAGCGTGGCAGCAGCAGCGGTGTGGCAGCGCAGTACCAATGGCATTATAGCGAGCAATAGTGAGTTGGCAACGGCATTACCGAGCAGCGCGTAACGGCATTATAGCGAAAAGCAACGGCCTGCAACCGCCAATAGTAGTAATAGTAGTAGTTGGCAGCGGCAGTACTTGATGGCTATGGCATTACCTATAGTAGTAATAGTGAGTAACTAGCATTATTAATGGCAACCGAAACGCAGTATAATTAATGGCAGCATTACTAACGAAAAGCGACGTAATATCGGCAGTATGAGTGTTACTATGATCAGCGGCAGCAACAAATATAGTAGTAGTAGCAGCATTACTATAATTAGTACAGACAGCGACACCAATAGTGTTTGAAGGCGAGCATTACTAGTAGCGGCAGCAGCCACTTAGTAGCAGCAGTACCAATAGTAACGCAGCGAGGTAGCGGCAGCATTACTATGTGTGGCAGCCCAGTACAGATAATGGCAAGCGACCGCAATATGGGTTTTGCACTATAGTAGTAGCGGCAGCAGCGGCAATGGTGTGATTGGTGGCAGCGGCATTACCAATAGTAGTAGCAGTAATTATTAGTTGGTGGCAACGATTACCAATAGTAGTAACGGCAGCAACGTGCTGCCAACGGCGAGTGGTTATTGGCATTACCAATAGTAAGTAAGCAATGATGTGGACAACCAGTAACCGGCAGCATTATAGTGGTAGTTGAGGTAGCATTAATATTAGTGGCAGTATGAAGTTGAGCTGGCAGCAGCATTCACCAATAGTGAAGCAGCGGCTGAAAATAGCGGCAGCGTACCAACGATGAATAACCAATAGTAATGGCAGCAGCAGCAATGAAGTAGTGGCAGCAGCAGCGGTAGCGTGAGTGAGCAGTATATTGGCAACAGATTACCAAATGGTAGTAAGCAGCATTATAATAGTAGTTGTAAGCAGCATTACTAATAGTAGTAGTAAGTGGTAACGGCAACGAATGGCGGTAACGGCAGTACCAAAAGTCAGTAACACCAGTATTAGTAACTTAGCATTACCAATAGTAATGTGGCAACGTATGAGTATTAGTTGGCAGTACCAATGAGTGAAATCTGATAACAGCATTACGGCAGTGGCAGTAGTAAAGCAGATTTACCAGTAATTGGTAAGTAACAGATGTGTGTAATTGTGGCATCATTACTAATAGTGAGTGTGGCAGCATTGCCAGTAGCATTGCTAAGCGTAGTAGTAATGGTAGCATTACTATAAGTAGTAGTAGTAGTACTAGCGGCATTATAGTGAAGAAACAGCGACATAATAGGGCCTGTGGTGTAACGAGCATCCCACTAATAATAGTAGTGCGGCATTACCAATAGTAGTAGTGGCAACAGCAATATGGTAATGCCAGACAATGGTAGTAAACGGCATTATAACAGTTCAGCCAGTATTAACAGCATGGTAGTGGTAATTAAGCGGCATTAATAGTAATTGTGCGTGAAGCAGTGGTAGTAGCATTACTAATAATACGAAGCACTAAGCGTGGTAATGTGTGGCAGCATTATAGTAACGGCAAGTAGTGAGTAAAACGGCAGTACCAATAGTAGTGGCAGCAATTACCGATGATGACGACCAACGATGTGTAGTAGTAACGGCAGTATAATAGTAGTAGTAACGGCAGCAATATGATAGTACTAGTAAGCGTGGTAAAACGGCAGTGTAGTAATGTAACGAGATTTTCCAATGAAACAACGGCATTACCAATAGTATTAGTGGTGTAGCAGCATTATAATAATGGTAATGGCGATAGTAATGATAGCAGCAGCAGTACCAGTAGTAGTGGCAACCAGTTCCAGTAGTGAGCATTAGTAGTGGCAGCGGCATTATAATTGTGAGTATTTGGAAACCTGCATTATAATAGTAGTATTAACGGCATTACCCGTGGTAACATTGCTAATAGTAGTAAATATTGACGTCTGTGGTAGATAATTAATTGGCAGCATTACCAATGAAGTAGTAGTAGTAGCAGCGAACAATGAAGTAGTAGTAACAGCAGATTTATAATGTGTAGTTAATGGCAACATTACCAGTAGTAGTTATCAAGCAGCATTACTAATAGTAGTAGTAGTAGTAGTAGTAGTAACGTGCAATATTAGTAGTGATAGCGGCATTAGTAATTGTGGCGGCATTACCAATAGTGAGCATACCAATAGTAGCTTAGCAGATTACCAGTGATAATGTGGCAGTATATAATGTTGGTTGTAATAGCATTGTAGTGGCGATACCAATGATAATGGCAACAACGTAGCAATTGTGTAATTACCAATAATTAGTAGTAGTTGTAGCAGCATTACTAATGTGAAGTAGTGGCGACATTATAGTAGTAGTGGCAGCGTACCGTAGTGAAGCGTACCAATGGTAGTAATTAAGCAATTATAATATTAGTAGTAGCAGCATTACTAATTAGCGTACAATAATTAGTAGTAGCAGCATTACTAATTGTAGTAATTAGCGCATTATAATAGTAGTAGCAGCAGTAGCAATGGTAGTAAGCATTACCAATGTAGCAATAACTTGGTGTAACAGCAGCATTGTAAGCGGCAGCGTGAAGTAGTAACAGCAGCGAATACTAGTGGCGGCAGTATAATAGTAATGGCAGCAGCAGTACCAATAGTATTGAGCAGCGGTACCAATAGTAGTAGTAGTACCAATAGTAGTGGTAACGGCAACGGTACCAAGTAGTAACGAATTACCAGTGAAGCAGTGATATGTGTGTGTGAATTAATGGCAACGTGTGTGGCATTATATGAAGTAGTGGCTTGTACAATAACCCGGCATGACAATGGTAAGCGGCATTATAATAGTAATGAAACAATCAGCGAATAGTAATACCAATGTTAGTAGTAAGCAACGAATACCAATGGTAATGAGTAATGATATTAGCATTACTAATAGTAGTAGTAGTTCAGTAGTAATGTAAGCAGCATTATAGTAATGTGTAAGCAGCATTACCAATGGCAGATTACAATGGTAATAGCAGCATTACCAATAGTAGTAGCAGTACCAATAGTAGTAGTGGCAACGAACTATTTGTGGCAGCGTTGGCAGTACTAGTATTGAGTAATGTAGCATTACTAGTAGTAGTGAAGTAACTAACGCATTATAATAGTAGTGAGTATTGGCGACGACAATAGTAATGGTTAAATACCAATAGTGTGGCAGCAATTGTAAATTGGCATTATGAAGTTGTAAGCAGCGTACTAATAATTAGTAATGGCGACATTACCAATAGTAGTAACGGCATTACTAATTAGTAATGTGGACTAACAGCAGCATTGTTACCAGTAATGAGCAGATTACCAGTGAAACAGCATTACCAGTTGTAGCAGCAGCATTACCTTAGTAGTAGAAGCATTACTAATAGTAGTAGTAGTAGTAGCGGCATTACTAATATTAGTAATTACCATTGATATTAGTAGCAGCATTATAATAGTAATATTGGCGGCATTACCAATAGTAGTAGTAAGCAACGAATTTATTAACAGTAGTAACAGCAGTACCAATAGTAGTAGTAAAAACAGATTTACCAATGGTAATAACAACGTAATTAATGTAGCAACGTGAGTAGTAGTAGTAGTAGCATTACTAGTAGTAGCAACGTGATATTAGTATTAGTAGCAACCAATATTATTGCTGAAAAACTATGAAGCAATGGTGGCGATATTGTAGTAGCGGCAGCAGTACCAATAGATTACCAATGGTAGTAGTAACGGCATTACCAGTTGTAAGCATTACTAATAGTAGTAGTACCAATATTAATTACAACGCCCAGCAATACCAATAATTGGCAGCAGATAGTGAAGTAGCAGCATTACCAATAGTAGTAATGGCAGCATTACTAATAGTAGTAGTAAGCGTTAATAGTATTGAAGCATTACTAATTAGTAGTAGTAACCTAATTTGTAGTAACGGCAGACACCAATGGTAGTGAACACCAATAGTAGTAATTGGAGCAGCACACCAATAGCGGCAACGAGATTTACCAGTAGTAGTAGTAACAGATAACCAATGGTAGTAGTGAGTGTGGCAACATTACTATGTGAAGTAGTAGCATTACTAATAGTAGTGAAATGGTGCAGCATTGTCATAGTAGTAGTAGCGTTTATTATAGTAGTAGTAAGCAGCATTACTAATTGTAGTAGTAAGCGTTACCAATAACCAGATTACCAATGGTAATAGTAAGCAACGGGTAATGGTAGTAAGTAGCAGCATTATAATAGTAGTAGTAATGTGGCATTACTTAATATTAATGTGGCATTACCAATGGTAATTGGCAGCGGCGAAGACAATATTAGTGTTGTAACGGCAATTGCCAAAGTGGCAACGGATTCACCAGTGGTAGTAGTAACCCGGCATTACCAATTGTAGCGGCATTACTAATGATGTGCGTGCAGTAGCGGCAGTACCAATAGTGAAATTGTGCTTGGCAGATTATACGTGGTATTACCAATATTGTGTGAATTACCAGTAGTGAAGCGGCAGATTACCAATGTGTGGTGTAACATCATTATAATAGTAGTGAATTAACGGCATTTAATAGTAGTGGCATTACTAAGCGTGTGGTAATGGTAAGCAGCATTATAATTTGAAGTGGCGGCAGCGACGCCAATGTGAGTACTAGTAAGCGGCATTACCAATGGTGAGCGGCGAATGGTGGTGGTAGCCTTGGGTCACCAGTAGTAGTGAGCGGCATTACCAATGGTGTGGTAGTTGTGGCGGCGTGCAATATTGAGCTGGCATTACCAGTAGTGGTAGCGGCGAAGAATTGCCAATAGTGAGCGGTAACGGCAGATTTACCAGTATTGGCAAGAAGCTGGCATTACCAACGGTTGGCATGTGTGGCCCGGCGGCATTGCAATATTAGTAGTAGTAGTAATTGAAGCGGCATTGAGAAATGAAGTGAGTAGTAAGCGACATTGTGAAGCAGTAGTAACAGCGTGATATAATGGCAGTGGTAGAAGTATTAGCATTACAAGCGTATTAAACCAATCAATAAACGGCATTACTGATTAAGTGGTAACGGCGGTATGATAGCGGCATTACCATCTCGATGATATTGACGGCGAACATTAGTGGTGGCAAACGGTTGTGGTGGTAGTAGCGGCATTACCAGTGGTAGTGAGTAATTGAAGCGGCGGTACCAAATGGTGGTAGTGGCGGCAGCGGTATGGCTTTGTGACGTGCAATGGTAGTGGTGGAAGCGGCGGTAGTGCGAAGTAGTGGCGGCGGATTTACCAGTGGTAGTGGTAACGGCGTTACCAATGATGGTAAGCGAACATTGCGAAATGATGGCGGCATTATGAGTAGTAGTGGCGGCAGCGGTAATTATTGTGGCAAGCAGATTACCAGTAGTAGTAGAACGGCATTACCAATGGTAGTAGTAGTTAATGGCAACGGCATTACTAATGGTGGTGAGTATTGGTAGAGCGATGCTAATAGTGAGTGAGTAGTAGCGGCATTGCTGGTGGCGGCGTACCGTGTGTGGTAGCGGCGTGCTAATGAGTGATGTGTGACATTACAATGACATTGAGCGGCGGCGAGATTTTACGATGACGGTGGCGGCATTTACCAATGGTGTGGCCAGCGGCGGTATGACTGGCTGAGCGGCGAGATTTACCGATGACGGTAACGGACGTAGCGGCATTACTGTATTGAGTGAGCGGATTCTAATAACAAATGACGCAATAGTAGTAGTAGTAATTGGCATTACCTGAAAGTAGTAGTAGTAACGGCATTACTAATAGTAGTAGTAAGCGACGTGCATTAATTAATTGAGTATTAGTGGCGGCATTACCAATGGTAATTATTAGCGGCAGCATTACCAATTATTGGTAATAGTTACCGAAGGTAGTAGTAACGGCTTCCAATAATGAAGTGATAATGGCAGCTACTAATGAATTAGTAGTGAATTACCAATATTAGTAGTAATGGCAACAGATTGCAGAAAGTATTAACGGCATTACCAATAGTAGTATTTAGTTAACGGCATTATAGTAGTGATGGCGACGATGCAATGTGTGAAAACTGGCAATATAGTGGTAGCGGCAGATTTACCAGTGGTAATAGTGGCAGCATTACCAATAATTGAAGTAGTAGTAGTAACGGCATTACTAATAGTAGTGAGCATTACCAGTAGTGGCAGCATTACTAATTGTATTAATTAAGCGACATTACAATGGCAACCACCAGTAGTGATAGTAACGAGCAGATTTGAAATGGTAGTAGAACGGCGATACCAATAGTAATTCAATTGAACAGCATTACCAATAACGGTGGCATTACAAATTGTAAGCAACGATATAATTGTAGTAACAGCGGCAGTACTTAATAGTAGTGAGCAACGTTAATGGTAGTGAGCCTTGTAGTATAGTAGTAGTAACGCCAATAGTAGTAGTAGCAGCGAGTAATGTGGTAGCGGCAGCAATGCCAAGTGGCAGATTACTGTGGTAGTAACGTATTACTAATAGTAGTAGTAGTAGTTGTAGCAGCATTACTAATAGTAGTAGTAGTGGCATATTAGTAGCGGCGATACCAATAGTGGTATTAACGGCATATTTGACATTGTCAACGGCATTACCAATGAGTATTATTATCAGCAGTGAAGTAGTAGTAGCAGCAGATTGATGGTATTATTGGCAACAGATGCCAGTGGTAATTAGTGTGGCAGCATTGCAATATTGGTAGCTGCTAATAGTGGTAGTAGTAATTACCAGTAAGTGGTAACGCGTAATGAATTGGTAGTGGTAGCGGCGTAGTGGTAACGGCAGATTTTGTGGTAATGTGTACCATTAATTAGTATTGGTAAGCCAGTACCAGTAGTGGCGGCAGATTACCAGTAGTGTATTGGCAACGTGCAATAGTGAGTTTAACGGCATTACTAACCAGTAGTGAAGTAGTAGCATTAATAGTAGTAGTGGCAGCATTATGAAAGTAGTAGTAGTAATGGCAGCGACGTATAATAGTAGTAGTTGCAGCAGCAGTACCAATAGTAGCAGATTATGTGTGGCAGCATTACCAATAGTAGTAGTAGTTGTAAACATTGCCCAATAGTGTGAGTGACATTATAATGACGGCATTACTAATTGGTAGTGGTGTAAGCGGCATTACTAATGAAGTAGTAGCGACATTATAGTAGTGGCGAGCAGATTACCAATGGTAGTAGAACGGCATTCTGACGTAGTAGTTGTAGCAGCGGCATTACTAATAGTGAAGTATTGGTAGAGCATTACTAATAGTAGTAGTGAAGTAGTAGTAAGCAGCATTACTAATAGTAGTGGTAGCAGCATTACCAGTAGTAATGTAGCAGCATTACTAATTGTAATGTGGCGGCATTATAACCAGTAGTAGTAACGGCAGATTTACAAATGAAGTAGCAGCCACCAACGAAATAGTAGTAGTAACCTTTACCAATGGTAATGAAGTAGTTGTAAGCAGCATTACTAATAGTAGTAGTAGTTGGCAGCATTACCGTGTAGTAGTAGTAACATTACTAATAGTAGTAAGCAGCATTACTAATGATAGTATTAGTAAGCGGTAATATTAGTAGTGGCAGCAGCGTACCAATGGTAGTAGTAGCAACGAATTTGGTAGTATTATAATAATAGTAATTGGAACAGCATTACTAATGTGTAGTGGCGGCAGTATAATAGTATTAGCAGTGCAATAGTGGTAGTAACGGCAGATTTACCAATAGTAGTGAGCAGCGTACCAATAGTAGTAGTAAGCAGCATTATAATATTAGTAAGCGACATTACCAATAGTAGTAATGCTGAAGCAGCTCATATTGTATTAGTGGCAGTACCAATAGTAGTAGTAGCAGCCATAATAGTAGTGGTAGCAGCAACAGTATAGTGGTAATAACAGACCACCAATGGTAGTAATGGCAGTATTACTAATAGTAGTAGTAGTTGTAAGCGGCATTACTAATAGTAGTAGTAGTGGCATTACCAGTGGCAACGGCTACCAATAGTATTAACGCATATTGCAATGTATTAGCAGCATTACCAATAGTAGTAGTATCATACCAATAGTAGTAGTAACGGGTAATGGTAATAGATTAACCAATGGTAGTAGTAGATATCAACGGCACCAGTAATTGGCATTACTAATGTGTGGTAATGGTGCAGCATTACCGGTGACATTTAATGGTAGTGGTAATGAAGTAATAACCCAGGTTGTGGTAGTAAGCATTATATGGTGGTATTAGTAACCGGCAGTATAATATTGGTGTGGTATTACCGGTTATTGCCTTGTTAGTAGTAGTTGTGGCAGCATTACTAATAGTAGTAGTAGTAAGCATTACTAATTGTAGTAATTAATATGGTAGTAATTAATAAGCGACGATAATGGTGCAGCAGCTGGCCAATAGTAGTAGCGGCAGATTCACCAGTAGTAGTAGTAGCAATATAGTAGTAGTAGTTGTAGCAGCATTACCCAGTGAAGTACCAATAGTAAGCGGCATTACTATTACTAATGGTAGTAGTGAGCATTACCAATGATGGTAACGGCAATAGCGGCATATTTGACATTAGTATTAACGGCATTACCAATATTAGTAGTAGCGAGCGAACAATAGTAGTAGTAAGCAGATTACCAATGTTGTAATGATCGTGTGAAGCGGCATATTAGCGTACTGTAGTAGTAGTAGTTGCAGCGTGCAATAGTAGTAGTAGCGGCAGCGGTACCCTGCCAATGAAGTAGTACTAGTAGCGGCATTACCAATAGTAATGTAACAGCAGCGAATAATTAATGGCAACGAATACCAATAGTAGTAGTAGTAGTAACAGCATTACTAATAGT
>NW_027038811.1:0-38961 GCF_034236695.1 Oncorhynchus nerka
CAACTACCATCCAGACAGCAACTACCATCCAGATAGCAACTACCATCCAGATAACAACTACCATCCAGATAACAACTACCATCCAGATAGCATCTACCATCCAGACAGCAACTACCATCCAGATAGCAACTACCATCCAGATAGCAACTACCATCCAGATAGCACCTACCATCCAGACAGCAACTACCATCCAGATAGCAACTACCATCCAGATAGCAACTACCATCCAGATAGCAACTACCATCCAGACAGCAACTACCATCCAGATAGCAACTACCATCCAGACAGCAACTACCATCCAGATAACAACTACCATCCAGATAACAACTACCATCCAGATAGCAACTACCATCCAGACAGCAACTACCATTCAGATAGCAACTACCATCCGTATACCAACTACCATTCAGATAGCAACTACCATCCGTATACCAACTACCATCCAGATAGCTACTACCATCCAGATAGCAACTACCATCCAGATAGCAACTACCATCCAGACAGCAACTACCATCCAGATAGCAACTACCATCCAGACAGCTACTACCATCCAGATAGCAACTACCATCCAGATAGCAACTACCATCCAGACAGCAACTACCATCCAGATAGCAACTACCATCCGTATACCAACTACCATCCAGATAGCAACTACCATCCAGATAGCAACTACCATCCAGATAACAACTACCATCCAGATAGCAACTACCATCCAGATAGCAACTACCATCCAGATAGCAACTACCATCCAGATAACAACTACCATCCAGATAACAACTACCACCCAGATAACAACTACCACCCAGATAACAACTACCATCCAGATAGCAACTACCATCCAGATAGCAAGTATCATCCAGATAGCAACTACCATCCGTATACAAACTACTATCCAGATAGCAACTACCATCCAGATAACAACTACCACCCAGATAACAACTACCACCCAGATAGCAACTACCATCCAGATAGCAACTACCATCCAGATAGCAACTACCATCCAGATAGCAACTACCATTCAGATAGCAACTACCATACAGATAGCAACTACCATTCAGATAGCAACTACCATCCAGATAGCAACTACCATCCAGATAGCAACTACCATCCAGATAGCAACTACCATCCAGATAGCAACTACCATCCGTATACCAACTACCATCCAGATAGCAACTACCATCCAGATAGCAACTACCACCCAGATAGCAACTACCATCCAGATAGCACCTACCATCCAGATAGCAACTACCATCCGTATACCAACTACCATCCAGATAGCAACTACCATCCAGATAGCAACTACCATCCAGATAGCAACATCCAGATAACAATACCACCCAGATAGCAACTACCATCCAGATAGCAACTACCATTCAGATAGCAACTACCATCCAGATAACAACTGCCATCCAGATAGCAACTACCACCCAGATAGCAACTACCATCCAGATAGCAACTACCATCCAGATAGTAACTACCATCCAGATAGCAACTACCATCCAGATAACAACTACCATCCAGATAGCAACTACCATCCAGATAGGTCCTACCATTCAGATAGCAACTACCATCCGTATACCAACTACCATCCAGATAGCAACTACCATCCAGATAGCAACTACCATCCAGATAGCAACTACCATTCAGATAGCAACTACCATCTGTATACCAACTACCATCCAGATAGCAGCTACCATCCAGATAACAACTACCATCCAGATAGCAACTACCATCCAGATAGCGCTTACCATCCAGATAGCGACTACCATTCAGATAGCAACCACCATCCGTATACCAACTACCATCCAGATAGCAACTACCATCCAGATGGTAGCACCACCATCCAGATAGCAACTACCATCCAGATAGCAACTACCATCCGTATACCAACTACCATCCAGATAGCAACTACCATCCAGATAGCAACTACCATCCAGATAGCAACTACCACCCAGATAACAACTACCATCCAGATAGCAACTACCATCCAGATAGCAACTACCATCCAGATAGCAACTACCATCCAGATAACAACTGCCATCCAGATAGCAACTACCACCCAGATAGCAACTACCATCCAGATAGCACCTACCATCCAGATAGCAACTACCATCCAGATAACAACCTACCATCCAGATAGCAACTACCATCCAGATAGGTCCTACCATTCAGATAGCAACTACCATCCGATACCAACTGCTCATCCAGATAGCAACTACCATCCAGATAGCAACTACCACCCAGATAGTAACTACCATCCAGATAACAACTACTATCCAGATAGCGACTACCATCCAGATAGATCCACCATTCAGATAGCAACTACCATCCGTATACCAACTACCATCCAGATAGCAACTACCATCCAGATAGCAACTACCATCCAGGTAGCAACTACCATCCAGATAGCACCTACCATCCAGATACAGCACCTACCATCCAGACAGCAACTACCATCCAGATAGCAACTACCATCTGATAGCTTAATACCATCTGTATACCACCTACCATCCAGACAGCAACCACCATCCAGATAGCAACTACCATCCAGACAGCAACTACCATCCAGATAGCAACTACCATTCAGATAGCAACTACCATCTGTATACCACCTACCATCCAGACAGCAACTACCATCCAGATAGCAACTACCATTCAGATAGCAACTACCATCCGTATACCACCTACCACCCAGATAGCAACTACCATCCAGATAGCTACTACCATCCAGATAGCAACTACCATCCAGATAAACAACTACCATCCAGATAGCAACTACCATCCAGATAGTAACTACCATTCAGATAGCAACTACCATCCGTATACCAACTACCATCCAGATAGCAACTACCATCCAGATAGCAACTACCATCCAGATAGCAACTACCATCCAGATAGCAACTACCGTATACTACCATCCAGATAGCAACTACCATCCAGATAGCAACTACCATCCAGATAGCAACTACCACCAGATAACAACCACCATCCAGATAGCAACTACCATCCAGATAGCAACTACCATCCAGACAGCAACTACCACCCAGATAATAACTACCATCCAGATAGCAACTACCATCCAGATAGCAACTACCATCCAGACAGCAACTACCATCCAGATAGCACCACCATTCAGATAGCAACTACCATCCGTATACCACCTACCATCCAGACAGCAACTACCATCCAGATAGCAACTACCATTCAGATAGCAACTACCATCCGTATACCACCTACCACCCAGATAGCAACTACCATTCAGATAGCAACTACCATCCGTATACCAACTACCATCCAGATAGCAACTACCATCCAGATAGCAACTACCATCCAGATAGCAACTACCATCCAGATAGCAACTACCATCCGTATACCAACTACCATCCAGATAGCAACTACCATCCAGATAGCAACTACCATCCAGATAGCAACTACCACCCAGATAACAACTACCATCCAGATAGCAACTACCATCCAGATAGCAACTACCATCCAGATAGCAACTACCACCCAGATAACAACTACCATCCAGATAGCAACTACCATCCAGATAGCAACTACCATCCAGATAGCAACTACCATTCAGATAGCAACTACCATCCGTATACCAACTGCCATCCAGATAGCAACTACCACCCAGATAGCAACTACCATCCAGATAGCAACTACCATCCACATACCAATCCATCCAGATAGCAACTACCATCCAGATAGCAACTACCATCCAGATAGCAACTACCATCCAGATAGCAACTACCATCCAGATAACAACTCCAGATAGCAACTATCCAGATAGCAGATAGCGACTTCCATCCAGATAGACCCACCATTCAGATAGCAACTACCATCCGAGTACCAACTACCATCCAGATAGCAACTACCATCCAGATAGCAACTACCATCCAGATAGCAACTACCATCCCAGACAGCAACCAATATCCAGATAGCAACTACCATTCAGATAGCGACTACCATCTGTATACCACCTACCATCCAGACAGCAAATCTACCATCCAGATAGCAACTACCATTCAGAAGAGCGTCTGCAAATGACTTAAATGTAAATGTAAAACTACCATCCTATACCACCACCACCCAGATAGCAACTACTCATCCAGATAGCTACTACCATCCAGATAGCAACTACCATCCAGATAACAACTACCATCCAGATAGCAACCACCATCCAGATAGCAACTACCATCCAGATAGCAACTACCATTCAGATAGCAACTACCATCCGTATACCAACTACCATCCAGATGCATAACTACCATCCAGATAGCAACTACCATCCAGATAGCAACTACCATCCAGACAGCAACTACCATCCAGATAGCAACTACCATTCAGATAGAATAACTACCACATCTGTATACCACCTACCATCCAGACAGCAACTACCATCCAGATAGCAACTACCATTCAGACAGCAACTACCATCCGTATACCACCTACCACCCAGATAGCAACTACCATCCAGATAGCTACTACCATCCAGATAGCAACTACCATCCAGATAGCAACTACCATCCAGATAGCAACTACCATCCAGACAGCAACTACCATCCAGATAGCAACTACCATTCAGATAGCGACTACCATCTGTATACCACCTACCATCCAGACAGCAACTACCATCCAGATAGCAACTACCATCCAGACAGCAACTACCATCCAGATAGCAACTACCATTCAGATAGCAACTACCATCCGTATACCACCTACCATCCAGACAGCAACTACCATCCAGATAGCAATCTTCAGATAGCAACTACCATCCATACCACCTACCACCCAGATAGCAACTACCATCCAGATAGCTACTACCATCCAGATAGCAACTACCATCCAGATAACAACTACCATCCAGATAGCAACTACCATCCAGATAGCAACTACCATTCAGATAGCAACTACCATCCTACCAACTACCATCCAGATAGCAACTACCATCCAGATAGCAACTACCATCCAGATAGCAACTACCATCCGTATACCAACTACCATCCAGATAGCAACTACCATCCAGATAGCAACTACCATCCAGATAGCAACTACCACCCAGATAACAACTACCATCCAGATAGCAACTACCATCCAGATAGCAACTACCATCCAGATAGCAACTACCATTCAGATAGCAACTACCATCCAGATAACAACTGCCATCCAGATAGCAACTACCACCCAGATAGCAACTACCATCCAGATAGCAACTACCATCCACATAGCAACTACCATCCAGATAGCAACTACCATCCGTATACCAACTACCATCCAGATAGCAACTACCATCCAGATATCAACTACCATCCAGATAGCAACTACCACCGAGATAGCAACTACCATCCAGATAACAACTACTATCCAGATAGCTACTTCCATCCAGATAGACCTACCATCAGATAGCAACTACCATCCATACCAACTACCATCCAGATAGCAACTACCATCCAGATAGCAACTACCATCCAGATAGCAACTACCATCCAGATAGCAACTACCATCCAGACAGCAACTACCATCCAGATAGCAACTACCATTCAGATAGCGACTACCATCTGTATACCACCTACCATCCAGACAGCAACTACCATCCAGATAGCAACTACCATTCAGATAGCAACTACCATCCGTATACCACCTACCACCCAGATAGCAACTACCATCCAGATAGCTACTACCATCCAGATAGCAACTACCATCCAGATAACAACTACCATCCAGATAGCAACTACCATCCAGATAGCAACTACCATCCAGATAGCAACTACCATTCAGATAGCAACTACCATCCGTATACCACCTACCACCCAGATAGCAACTACCATCCAGATAGCTACTACCATCCAGATAGCAACTACCATCCAGATAACAACTACCATCCAGATAGCAACTACCATTCAGATAGCAACTACCATCCGTATACCAACTACCATCCAGATAGCAACTACCATCCCAATACCAGATACCAACTACCATCCAGATAGCAACTACCATCCAGATAGCAACTACCATCCAGATAGCAACTACCATCCAGATAACAACTACCATCCAGATAGCAACTACCATCCAGATATCAACTACCATCCAGATAGCAAATACCATTCAGATAGCAACTACCAGATACCAACTACCATCCAGATAGCAACTACCATCCAGATAGCAACTACCATCCGTATACCAACTACCATCCAGACAGCAACTACCATCCAGATAGCAACTACCATCCAGATAGCAACTACCATCCAGATAGCAACTACCATCCAGATATCAACTACCATCTAGATAACAACTACCATCCAGATAGCAACTACCATCCAGATAGCAACTACCATCCAGATAGCAACTACCATCCAGATAACAACTACCATCCAGATAACAACTACCATCCAGATAGCAACTACCATCCAGATAGCAACTACCATCCAGACAGCAACTACCATCCAGATAGCAACTACCATTCAGATAGCAACTACCATCTGTATACCACCTACCATCCAGACAGCAACTACCATCCAGATAGCAACTACCATTCAGATAGCAACTACCATCCGTATACCACCTACCACCCAGATAGCAACTACCATCCAGATAGCTACTACCATCCAGATAGCAACTACCATCCAGATAACAACTACCATCCAGATAGCAACTACCATCCAGATAGCAACTACCATTCAGATAGCAACTACCATCCGATAGCAACTACCATCCAGATAGCAACTACCATCCAGATAGCAACTACCATCCAGATAGCAACTACCATCCAGATAGCAACTACCATCCGATACCAACTACCATCCAGATAGCAACTACCATCCAGATAGCAACTACCATCCAGATAGCAACTACCACCCAGATAACAACTACCATCCAGATAGCAACTACCATCCAGATAGCAACTACCATCCAGATAGCAACTACCATTCAGATAGCAACTACCATCCGTATACCAACTGCCATCCAGATAGCAACTACCACCCAGATAGCAACTACCATCCAGATAGCAACTACCATCCACATAGCAACTACCATCCAGATAGCAACTACCATCCGTATACCAACTACCATCCAGATAGCAACTACCATCCAGATAGCAACTACCACCCAGATAGCAACTACCATCCAGATAACAACTACTATCCAGATAGCGACTTCCATCCAGATAGGACCCACCATTCAGATAGCAACTACCATCCGTATACCAACTACCATCCAGATAGCAACTACCATCCAGATAGCAACTACCATCCAGATAGCAACTACCATCCAGATAGCAACTACCATCCAGACAGCAACTACCATCCAGATAGCAACTACCATTCAGATAGCGACTACCATCTGTATACCACCTACCATCCAGACAGCAACTACCATCCAGATAGCAACTACCATTCAGAAGAGCTTCCTCAAATGACTTAAATGTAAATGTAAACTACCATCCGTATACCACCTACCACCCAGATAGCAACTACCATCCAGATAGCTACTACCATCCAGATAGCAACTACCATCCAGATAACAACTACCATCCAGATAGCAACTACCATCCAGATAGCAACTACCATCCAGATAGCAACTACCATTCAGATAGCAACTACCATCCGTATACCAACTACCATCCAGATAGCAACTACCATCCAGATAGCAACTACCATCCAGACAGCAACTACCATCCAGACAGCAACTACCATCCAGATAGCAACTACCATTCAGATAGCAACTACCATCCGTATACCACCTACCACCCAGATAGCAACTACCATCCAGATAGCTACTACCATCCAGATAGCAACTACCATCCAGATAGCAACTACCATCCAGATAGCAACTACCATCCAGACAGCAACTACCATCCAGATAGCAACTACCATTCAGATAGACTACCATCTGTATACCACCTACCATCCAGACAGCAACTACCATCCAGATAGCAACTACCATCCAGACAGCAACTACCATCCAGATAGCAACTACCATTCAGATAGCAACTACCATCTGTATACCACCTACCATCCAGACAGCAACTACCATCCAGATAGCAACTACCTTCAGATAGCAACTACCATCCGTATACCACCTACCACCCAGATAGCAACTACCATCCAGATAGCTACTACCATCCAGATAGCAACTACCATCCAGATAACAACTACCATCCAGATAGCAACTACCATCCAGATAGCAACTACCATTCAGATAGCAACTACCATCCGTATACCAACTACCATCCAGATAGCAACTACCATCCAGATAGCAACTACCATCCAGATAGCAACTACCATCCAGATACCAACTACCATCCAGATAGCAACTACCATCCAGATAGCAACTACCATCCAGATAGCACCATCCAGATAGCACCCAGATAGCAACTAACAACTACCATCCAGATAGCAACTACCATCCAGATAGCAACTACCATCCAGATAGCAACTACCATTCAGATAGCAACTACCATCCAGATAACAACTCCATCCACTACCATCCAGATAGCAACTACCACCCAGATAGCAACTACCATCCAGATAGCAACTACCATCCACATAGCAACTACCATCCAGATAGCAACTACCATCCATATACCAACTACCATCCAGATAGCAACTACCATCCAGATATCAACTACCATCCAGATAGCGACTTCCATCCAGATAGGACCTACCATTCAGATAGCAACTACCATCCGTATACCAACTACCATCCAGATAGCAACTACCATCCAGATAGCAACTACCATCCAGATAGCAACTACCATCCAGACAGCAACTACCATCCAGATAGCAACTACCATTCAGATAGCGACTACCATCTGTATACCACCTACCATCCAGACAGCAACTACCATCCAGATAGCAACTACCATTCAGATAGCAACTACCATCCGTATACCACCTACCACCCAGATAGCAACTACCATCCAGATAGCTACTACCATCCAGATAGCAACTACCATCCAGATAACAACTACCATCCAGATAGCAACTACCATCCAGATAGCAACTACCATCCAGATAGCAACTACCATTCAGATAGCAACTACCATCCGTATACCAACTACCATCCAGATAGCAACTACCATCCAGATAGCAACTACCATCCAGATAGCAACTACCATCCAGACAGCAACTACCATCCAGATAGAAACTACCATTCAGATAGCAACTACCATCTGTATACCACCTACCATCCAGACAGCAACTACCATCCAGATAGCAACTACCATTCAGATAGCAACTACCATCCGTATACCACCTACCACCCAGATAGCAACTACCATCCAGATAGCTACTACCATCCAGATAGCAACTACCATCCAGATAACAACTACCATCCAGATAGCAACTACCATTCAGATACCAACTACCATCCGTCATACCAACTACCATCCAGATAGCAACTACCATCCAGATAGCAACTACCATCCAGTATACCAACTACCATCCAGATAGCAACTACCATCCAGATAGCAACTACCATCCAGATAGCAACTACCATCCAGATAACAACTACCATCCAGATAGCAACTACCATCCAGATAGCAACTACCATCCAGATAGCAAATACCATTCAGATAGCAACTACCATCCGTATACCAACTACCATCCAGATAGCAACTACCATCCAGATAGCAACTACCATCCGTATACCAACTACCATCCAGACAGCAACTACCATCCAGATAGCAACTACCATCCAGATAGCAACTACCATCCAGATATCAACTACCATCCAGATAACAACTACCATCCAGATAGCAACTACCATCCAGATAGCAACTACCATCCAGATAGCAACTACCATCCAGATAACAACTACCATCCAGATAGCAACTACCATTCAGATAGCAACTACCATCCAGATACCAACTACCATCCAGATAGCAACTACCATCCAGATAGCAACTACCATCCAGATAGCAACTACCATCCAGACAGCAACTACCATCCAGATAGCAACTACCATTCAGATAGCAACTACCATCTGTATACCACCTACCATCCAGACAGCAACTACCATCCAGATAGCAACTACCATTCAGATAGCAACTACCATCCGTATACCACCTACCACCCAGATAGCAACTACCATCCAGATAGCTACTACCATCCAGATAGCAACTACCATCCAGATAACAACTACCATCCAGATAGCAACTACCATTCAGATAGCAACTACCATCCAGTATACCAACTACCATCCAGATAGCAACTACCATCCAGATAGCAACTACCATCCAGCTAGCAACTACCATCCAGATAGCAACTACCATCCAGATAGCAACTACCATCCGTATACCAACTACCATCCAGATAGCAACTACCATTCAGATAGCAACTACCATCCGTATACCAACTACCATCCAGATAGCAACTACCATCCAGATAGCAACTACCATCCGTATACCAACTACCATCCAGACAGCAACTACCATCCAGATAGCAACTACCATCCAGATAGCAACTACCATCCAGATAGCAACTACCATCCAGATATCAACTACCATCCAGATAACAACTACCATCCAGATAGCAACTACCATCCAGATAGCAACTACCATCCAGATAGCAACTACCACCCAGATAGCAACTACCATCCAGATAACAACTACTATCCAGATAGCAACTACCATCCAGATAGGATCTACCATTCAGATAGCAACTACCATCCGTATACCAACTACCATCCAGATAGCAACTACCATCCAGATAGCAACTACCATCCAGATAGCAACTACCATCCAGATAGCAACTACCATCCAGATAGCAACTACCATTCAGATAGCAACTACCATCTGTATACCACCTACCATCCAGACAGCAACTACCATCCAGATAGCAACTACCATTCAGATAGCAACTACCATCCGTATACCACCTACCACCCAGATAGCTACTACCATCCAGATAGCAACTACCATCCAGATAACAACTACCATCCAGATAGCAACTACCATCCAGATAGCAACTACCATCCAGATAGCAACTACCATTCAGATAGCAACTACCATCCGTATACCAACTACCATCCAGATAGCAACTACCATCCAGATAGCAACTACCATCCAGATAGCAACTACCATCCGTATACCAACTACCATCCAGATAGCAACTACCATTCAGATAGCAACTACCATCCGTATACCAACTACCATCCAGATAGCAACTACCATCCAGATAGGACCTACCATTCAGATAGCAACTACCATCCGTATACCAACTACCATCCAGATAGCAACTACCATCCAGATAGCAACTACCATCCAGATAGCAACTACCATCCAGACAGCAACTACCATCCAGATAGCAACTTCCATCCAGATAGCAACTACCATCCAGATAGCAACTACCATTCAGATAGCAACTACCATCCAGATACCAACTACCATTCAGATAGCAACTACCATCTGTATACCAACTACCATCCAGATAGCAACTACCATCCAGATAGCAACTACCATCCAGATAGCAACTACCATCCAGACAGCAACTACCAAGCAGTTGTTTCTTGATTTAATGAATGAAGGAAACAAAGTAATTAATAGGCTTTTATAACTGTGTAATTAAATAGTCATGCTTTACCATGATTTTTTAAAATAGTAAATACCTGGTTTAAAAAAATAAAAAAATAAAAAATAATGTGTTGTTAACCATTCTGTCCTGACTCCTGATACTCTCTCTCTCTCTCACACTCTCTCTCACTCATTCTGTCCTGACTCCTGATACTCACTCTCACTCACTCTGTCCTGACTCCTGATACTCTCTCTCACTCATTCTGTCCTGACTCCTGATACTCTCTCTCTCTCTCTCACACTCTCTCACTCATTCTGTCCTGACTCCTGATACTCTCTCTCTCTCTCTCACACTCTCTCTCACTCATTCTGTCCTGACTCCTGATACTCACTCTCACTCACTCTGTCCTGACTCCTGATACTCTCTCTCACTCATTCTGTCCTGACTCCTGATACTCTCTCTCTCTCTCTCACACTCTCTCTCACTCATTCTGTCCTGACTCCTGATACTCTCTCTCTCTCTCTCACACTCTCTCTCACTCATTCTGTCCTGACTCCTGATACTCACTCTCACTCACTCTGTCCTGACTCCTGATACTCTCTCTCACTCATTCTGTCCTGACTCCTGATACTCTCTCTCTCTCTCTCACACTCTCTCTCACTCATTCTGTCCTGACTCCTCATACTCACTCTCACTCACTCTGTCCTGACTCCTGATACACTCTCTCTCTCTCTCTCTCTCTCTCACTCATTCTGTCCTGACTCCTGATACTCATTCTCACTCACTCTGTCCTGACTCCTGATACACTCTCTCACTCACTCTGTCCTGACTCCCGATACACTCTCTCTCTCTCTCACTCTCTCTCACTCATTCTGTCCTGACTCCTGATATTCACTCTCACTCTCTCTCACTCTCTCTCACTCATTCTGTCCTGACTCCCGATACACTCTCTCTCTCTCTCTCTCTCACTCATTCTGTCCTGACTCCTGATATTCACTCTCACTCATTCTGTCCTGACTCCCGATACACTCTCTCACTCACTCTGTCCTGACTCCCGATACAGTATGGAAATAGGATCTGGACGAGACTAGAAAACAAGTTAATTGATATCAAATCATGTCCAGAAGAAAAATCCACTGACCTTCGATTCCATAAAAAACTCAGTCAAGACAGAATTTAGCCTGGCTATCATTTTAGTCATTTAGCAGGCACTCTTATCCAGAGTTAATTTATCTTAAGATAGTTAGGTGGGACAAAAACATATCGCAATCATAGAAGGTGCATTGTTCTCAAAGTAGCTATCAGCAAAGTCAGTGTGTTATTTTATGTTGTTTTGTTGTGTGTATGTAGGGGGTGCTTCGTAGTGTGTGTGTGTGTGTGGGGGGGGCTTCGTGATTATTTAAGATCTCTATTGAAATGATTCAATGCTCCAATGTACTGAACTGATTTATTGAAATGATTCAATGCTCCAATGCACTGAACTAATTTATTGAAATGATTCAATGCTCCAATGTACTGAACTGATTTATTGAAATGATTCAATGCTCCAATGCACTGAACTGATTTATTGAGATGATTCAATGCTCCAATATACTGAACTGATTTATTGAGATGATTCAATGCTCCAATATACTGAACTGATTTATTGGAATGATTCAATATATTGAAATGATTCAATGCTCCAATGCACTGAACTGATTCATTGAGATGATTCAATGCTCCAATGTACTGAACTGATTCATTGAGATGATTCAATGCTCCAATATACTGAACTGATTCATTGAGATGATTCAATGCTCCAATGTACTGAACTGATTCATTGAGATGATTCAATGCTCCAATGTACTGAACTGATTCATTGAGATGATTCAATGCTCCAATGTACTGAACTGATTTATTGAAATGATTCAATGCTCCAATGTACTGAACTGATTCATTGAGATGATTCAATATATTGAAATGATTCAGTGCTCCATCGTTTTGTTTAGAAAAGTATCTCCATCAACATAATTCAAGTTAGCTTGTATTTGTTTTCTTTTTGGACCCCCATCATCCCTCCATCCCTCCTTCCCTCCATCCCTCCTTCCCTCCATCCCTCCTTCCCTCATTCCCTCCATCCCTCCTTCTCTCCATCTCTCCTTCCCTCCTTCCTTCCATCCCATCCCTCCCTCCTTCCCTCCATCCCTCCTTCCCTCCATCCCTCCTTCCCTCCATCCCTCCATCCCTCCATCCCTCCTTCTCTCCATCTCTCCTTCCCTCCTTCTCTCCATCCCTCCTTCTCTCCATCCCTCCTTCTCTCCATCCCTCCTTCTCTCCATCCCTCCATCCCTAGGGCTAATGTTAAAAAAACAATGTTTTAGATGGATAAGGCCTACTGCAAGCGGAATTGGAAGAAGAAAAAAAAACTATCCCCCTGATCGCAGTGCAGACATTATTCACATGCACTTTGTTTCAGAGGCTAACAATGGAAAAACCTTATCAATTATGTCTGAATCCAGGACTGGACTGAGCGGGCCAGAAAGAGTAAATGGTAAAGCATTGCCAATAACAAAAATACAAAGTGCACCCAAGGGTTCCTCTGGTCAACGTTCATTGAACAGACTTTGACGTTTTGGTACACCAGCTGTCTAATTAGCGTTGACTTTAGACAACGGGACTAAACAGCAGAAAACAGACTTTAGACTGCATGACTAGACAGCAGAAAACAGACTTTAGACTGCATGACTAGACAGCAGAAAACAGACTTTACACAGCATGACTAGACAGCAGAAAACTGACCGTAGACTGCATGACTAGACAGCAGAAAACAGACTTTAGACTGCATGACTAGACAGCAGAAAACAGACTTTAGACTGCATGACTAGACAGCAGAAAACAGACTTTAGACTGTAGAACTAGACAGCAGAAAACAGACTTTAGACTGTAGAACTAGACAGCAGAAAACAGACTTTAGACTGTAGAACTAGACAGCAGAAAACAGACTTTAGACTGAACTAGAGACTTTAGACAGCAGAAAACAGACTTTAGACTGTAGAACTAGACAGCAGAAAACAGACCGTAGACAGCATGACTAGACAGCAGAAAACAGACCGTAGGCAGCATGACTAGACAGCAGAAAACAGACCGTAGACAGCAGAAAACAGACTTTAGACTGTAGAACTAGACAGCAGAAAACATACTTTAGACTGTAGAACTAGACAGCAGAAAACATACTTTAGACTGTAGAACTAGACAGCAGAAAACAGACTTTAGACTGTAGAACTAGACAGCAGAAAACAGACTTTAGACTGTAGAACTAGACAGCAGAAAACAGACTTTAGACAGCATGACTAGACAGCAGAAAACAGGCTTTAGACTGTAGAACTAGACAGCAGAAAACAGACTAGGAATCTTGCTTTGGGGACGGAATGGCGAGGAGTTCGTTAATGAAATTGAAAAACAGAGCGTATCTTGACTGAATGTTGACGGAGATGTTTTCAGGATATTGGATATGAGAGTAATTGAGGTATTTTAATAAAAAATTACTTAAGGGATACTTCAACCCAAAAAAGCTAGTACCAGAATTAAATAAATTATACATAATGTTATTGGTCAACACCTGACTCCAAAATGAAGTAGAACCTCTCGCTCCAAGTTAAACATGTTGTTTACAAGAGGGGGCATAGACCTAATACTGTAGCCATGCTCAACAACAACCACCTCTGTTTCTACCGTGTTAAGTTGACATCATCGCCATGGTGCACAAGAAGTACTGTGTATCAACAACCAGCTAAACACCTCCCATCAGTCCGGAATACGTCCTCTGCAGCTGGTAGAGATCTCTTGGGGCGTCCCCCACCCAAAGTACCTGAACTTACACAATTGCACTACGTAGGGAATAGGTTAGGAGGGATGTTGGATTGGCCCCCCCCCCTCCCAGTTGTAAAAGACAGACTACCTGTGTATCATGGGAGTGGTTTAGACTGGGACTCCAATTAGCACTACCAGATGTTAGGTTTTACTTTGACAAAATCCTGAAAATCCTCCTCTACGCAGCTTAATTTCCCCTAAAATTAAGGACCAAACAGCAGAAAGATTCATTAGATGAAGGAATGATAATGTGTCAGTTTATCTTTATTTTGTACTTGTGATTTCCTTGTACTGCTGTGATGAGAAATGGATATGTGCCTTGAATATAAGAATATATTTATCGTCTCCCTCACTCACTTCTGTTTCAGTTATCCAGCCACCCAAGTCATAGACTGTTCTCTCTGCATGAGAAACGGTACCGATGCACAATGTCTGGAGCCAACAGGACCCTGAACAGCTTCTACTTCCAATTCATAAGACTGCTAAATAGTTAGTTAAATAGTTAGTTAAATAGTTAGTTAATAAATAGTTAGTTAAATAGTTAGTTAAATAGTTAACCAGTAGCTAGCTGGACTATCAGCATTGACCCTTTTTGCAGTAAATCTTTTTTGGACTCATCACACACACTGCTGCTACTGTTTATGATGTGTCATTTTATTCCTAGTTATATGTACATATCAACCTCAATTACCTCGTACCCCATTGACTCAGTACTGGTACCCTGTGTATACAGCCTAGTTATTACCTGGTACCCCTTGTATAAAGCCTAGTTATTACCTGGTACCCCTTGTATAAAGCCTAGTTATTACCTGGTACCCCTTGTATAAAGCCTAGTTATTACCTGGTACCCCTTGTATAAAGCCTAGTTATTACCTGGTACCCCTTGTATAAAGCCTAGTTATTACCTGCTACCCCTTGTATAAAGCCTAGTTATTACCTCGTACCCCTTGTATAAAGCCTAGTTATTACCTGGTACCCCTTGTATAAAGCCTAGTTATTACCTCGTACCCCTTGTATAAAGCCTAGTTATTACCTGGTACCCCTTGTATAAAGCCTAGTTATTACCTCGTACCCCTTGTATAAAGCCTAGTTATTACCTGGTGCCCCTTGTATAAAGCCTAGTTATTACCTGGTAACCCTTGTATAAAGCCTAGTTATTACCTGGTACCCCTTGTATAAAGCCTAGTTATTACCTGGTACCCCTTGTATAAAGCCTAGTTATTACCTGGTACCCCTTGTATAAGCCTAGTTATTACCTCGTACCCCTTGTATAAAGCCTAGTTATTACCTCGTACCCCTTGTATAAAGCCTAGTTATTACCTGGTACCCCTTGTATAAAGCCTAGTTATTACCTCGTACCCCTTGTATAAAGCCTAGTTATTACCTGGTACCCCTTGTATAAAGCCTAGTTATTACCTCTTACCCCTTGTATAAAGCCTAGTTATTACCTGGTACCCCTTGTATAAAGCCTAGTTATTACCTCGTACCCCTTGTATAAAGCCTAGTTATTACCTGGTACCCCTTGTATAAAGCCTAGTTATTACCTCGTACCCCTTGTATAAAGCCTAGTTATTACCTGGTACCCCTTGTATAAAGCCTAGTTATTACCTGGTACCCCTTGTATAAAGCCTAGTTATTACCCCTTGTATAAAGCCTAGTTATTACCCCTTGTATAAAGCCTAGTTATTACCTCGCACCCCTTGTATAAAGCCTAGTTATTACCTCTGCCCCTTGTATAAAGCCTAGTTATTACCTCGTACCCCTTGTATAAAGCCTAGTTATTACCTGGTACCCCTTGTATAAAGCCTAGTTATTACCTGGTACCCCTTGTATAAAGCCTAGTTATTACCTGGTACCCCTTGTATAAAGCCTAGTTATTACCTGGTACCCCTTGTATAAAGCCTAGTTATTACCTCGTGCCCCTTGTATAAAGCCTAGTTATTACCTGGTACCCCTTGTATAAAGCCTAGTTATTACCTGGTACCCCTTGTATAAAGCCTAGTTATTACCTCTTACCCCTTGTATAAAGCCTAGTTATTACCTGGTACCCCTTGTATAAAGCCTAGTTATTACCTGGTACCCCTTGTATAAAGCCTAGTTATTACCTGGTACCCCTTGTATAAAGCCTAGTTATTACCTCGTACCCCTTGTA
Organism: Oncorhynchus nerka; assembly: GCF_034236695.1. Taxonomy (NCBI): domain Eukaryota; kingdom Metazoa; phylum Chordata; class Actinopteri; order Salmoniformes; family Salmonidae; genus Oncorhynchus; species Oncorhynchus nerka. The sequence goes on from NW_027038811.1 coordinate 17,521, forward strand.
TAAAGCCTAGTTATTACCTGGTACCCCTTGTATAAAGCCTAGTTATTACCTGGTACCCCTTGTATAAAGCCTAGTTATTACCTCGTACCCCTTGTATAAAGCCTAGTTATTACCTGCCTAGTTATTACCTACCCCTTGTATAAAGCCTAGTTATTACCTGGTACCCCTTGTATAAAGCCTAGTTATTACCTGGTACCCCTTGTATAAAGCCTAGTTATTACCTGGTACCCCTTGTATAAAGCCTAGTTATTACCTCGTACCCCTTGTATAAAGCCTAGTTATTACCTGGTACCCCTTGTATAAAGCCTAGTTATTACCTCGACCCCTTGTATAAAGCCTAGTTATTACCTGGTACCCCTTGTATAAAGCCTAGTTATTACCTGGTACCCCTTGTATAAAGCCTAGTTATTACCTGGTACCCCTTGTATAAAGCCTAGTTATTACCTGCTACCCCTTGTATAAAGCCTAGTTATTACCTCGTACCCCTTGTATAAAGCCTAGTTATTACCTAGTTGCACCCCTTGTATAAAGCCTAGTTATTACCTGGTACCCCTTGTATAAAGCCTAGTTATTACCTCGTACCCCTTGTATAAAGCCTAGTTATTACCTGGTACCCCTTGTATAAAGCCTAGTTATTACCTGGTACCCCTTGTATAAAGCCTAGTTATTACCTGGTACCGTATAAAGCCCCTTGTATAAAGCCTAGTTATTACCTGGTACCCCTTGTATAAAGCCTAGTTATTACCTGGTACCCCTTGTATAAAGCCTAGTTATTACCTGGTACCCCTTGTATAAAGCCTAGTTATTACCTGGTACCCCTTGTATAAAGCCTAGTTATTACCTGGTACCCCTTGTATAAAGCCTAGTTATTACCTCGTACCCCTTGTATAAAGCCTAGTTATTACCTGGTACCCTTGTATAAAGCCTAGTTATTACCTGGTACCCCTTGTATAAAGCCTAGTTATTACCTCGTACCCCTTGTATAAAGCCTAGTTATTACCTCGTACCCCTTGTATAAAGCCTAGTTATTACCTGGTACCTTGTATAAAGCCTAGTTATTACCTCGTACCCCTTGTATAAAGCCTAGTTATTACCTCTTGTACCCCTTGTATAAAGCCTAGTTATTACCTGGTACCCCTTGTATAAAGCCTAGTTATTACCTGGTACCCCTTGTATAAAGCCTAGTTATTACCTCGTACCCCTTGTATAAAGCCTAGTTATTACCTCGTACCCCTTGTATAAAGCCTAGTTATTACCTCGTACCCCTTGTATAAAGCCTAGTTATTACCTCGTACCCCTTGTATAAAGCCTAGTTATTACCTCGTACCCCTTGTATAAAGCCTAGTTATTACCTCGTACCCCTTGTATAAAGCCTAGTTATTACCTCGTACCCCTTGTATAAAGCCTAGTTATTACCTCGTACCCCTTGTATAAAGCCTAGTTATTACCTCTGGTACCCCTTGTATAAAGCCTAGTTATTACCTGGTACCCCTTGTATAAAGCCTAGTTATTACCTTGTATAAAGGTACCCCTTGTATAAAGCCTAGTTATTACCTGGTACCCCTTGTATAAAGCCTAGTTATTACCTCTACCCCTTGTATAAAGCCTAGTTATTACCTGGTACCCCTTGTATAAAGCCTAGTTATTACCTGGTACCCCTTGTATAAAGCCTAGTTATTACCTGGTACCCCTTGTATAAAGCCTAGTTATTACCTGGTACCCCTTGTATAAAGCCTAGTTATTACCTGGTACCCCTTGTATAAAGCCTAGTTATTACCTGGTACCCCTTGTATAAAGCCTAGTTATTACCTGGTACCCCTTGTATAAAGCCTAGTTATTACCTGGTACCCCTTGTATAAAGCCTAGTTATTACCTGGTACCCCTTGTATAAAGCCTAGTTATTACCTGGTACCCCTTGTATAAAGCCTAGTTATTACCTGGTACCCCTTGTATAAAGCCCTAGTTATTACCTGGTACCCCTTGTATAAAGCCTAGTTATTACCTGGTACCCCTTGTATAAAGCCTAGTTATTACCTGCTACCCCTTGTATAAAGCCTAGTTATTACCTGCTACCCCCTTGTATAAAGCCTAGTTATTACCTCGTACCCCTTGTATAAAGCCTAGTTATTACCTCGTACCCCTTGTATAAAGCCTAGTTATTACCTCGTACCCCTTGTATAAAGCCTAGTTATTACCTGGTACCCCTTGTATAAAGCCTAGTTATTACCTGGTACCCCTTGTATAAAGCCTAGTTATTACCTGGTACCCCTTGTATAAAGCCTAGTTATTACCTCGTACCCCTTGTATAAAGCCTAGTTATTACCTCCTTGTATAAAGCCTTACCCCTTGTATAAAGCCTAGTTATTACCTCGTACCCTTGTATAAAGCCTAGTTATTACCTGGTACCCCTTGTATAAAGCCTAGTTATTACCTCGTACCCCTTTGTATAAAGCCTAGTTATTACCTTCGTGCCCTTCTTGTATAAAGCCTAGTTATTACCTGGTACCCCTTGTATAAAGCCTAGTTATTACCTCGTACCCCTTGTATAAAGCCTAGTTATTACCTCGTACCCCTTGTATAAAGCCTAGTTATTACCTCGTACCCCTTGTATAAAGCCTAGTTATTACCTGGTACCCCTTGTATAAAGCCTAGTTATTACCTCGTACCCCTTGTATAAAGCCTAGTTATTACCTCGTACCCCTTGTATAAAGCCTAGTTATTACCTGGTACCCCTTGTATAAAGCCTAGTTATTACCTCGTACCCCTTGTATAAAGCCTAGTTATTACCTGGTACCCCTTGTATAAAGCATAGTTATTACCTCGTACCCCTTGTATAAAGCCTAGTTATTACCTGGTACCCCTTGTATAAAGCCTAGTTATTACCTCGTACCCCTTGTATAAAGCCTAGTTATTACCTCGTACCCCTTGTATAAAGCCTAGTTATTACCTGGTACCCCCTTGTATAAAGCCTAGTTATTACCTCGTGCCCCTTGTATAAAGCCTAGTTATTACCTCGCACCCCTTGTATAAAGCCTAGTTATTACCTCGTACCCCTTGTATAAAGCCTAGTTATTACCTCGTACCCCAGCACATCCACTTAGTACTGCTTTTCTATTATTTCTGTTTTCTTTCTCTCTGCATCGTTGTCAAGGACCTGTAAGTAATCATTTCACTGTTAGTCTACACCTGCTGTTTACCAAGCATGTGATGAATTAGGCCTCACTCCCCCCTGTCTGTGATATCTACTGCAGCCCTCATCCTCCACATACAACACCCGTTCTGCCGGTCACATTCTGTTAAAGGTCCCCAAAGCACACACATGCCTGGGTCGCTCTTCTTTTCAGTTCGCTGCAGCTAGCGACTGGAACGAGCTGCAACCAAACACTCACCCTGGACAGTTTTATCTCCATCTCTTCATTCAAAGACTCAATCATGGACACTCTGACTGACAGTTGTGGCTGCTTTGTGTGATGTATTGTTGTCTCTACCTTCTTGCCCTTTGTACTGTTGACTGTGACCAATAATGTTTGTACCATGTTTTGTGTTGCTACCATGTTGTGTTGCTACCATGTTGTTGTTATGTTGTGTTGCTACCATGATGTGTTGTCATGTGTTGGTGCCTTGCTATGTTGTTGTCTTATAGGTCTCTCTTTATGTAGTGTTATGTTGTCTCTCTTTATGTAGTGTTGTGGTGTCTCTCTTTATGTAGTGTTGTGGTGTCTCTCTTTATGTAGTGTTGTGGTGTCTCTCTTTATGTAGTGTTATGTTGTCTCTCTTTATGTAGTGTTGTGTTGTCTCTCTTTATGTAGTGTTGTGTTGTCTCTCTTTATGTAGCATTGTGTTGTCTCTCTTTATGTAGCATTGTGTTGTCTCTCTTTATGTAGTGTTGTGTTGTCTCTCTTTATGTAGCATTGTGTTGTCTCTCTTTATGTAGCATTGTGTTGTCTCTCTTTATGTAGCATTGTGTTGTCTCTCTTTATGTAGCATTGTGTTGTCTCTCTTTATGTAGCATTGTGTTGTCTCTCTTTATGTAGTGTTGTGTTGTCTCTCTTTATGTAGCATTGTGTTGTCTCTCTTTATGTAGCATTGTGTTGTCTCTCTTTATGTAGTGTTGTGTTGTCTCTCTTTATGTAGCATTGTGTTGTCTCTCTCGTTGTGATGTGTGTTTTATCCTATATTTATATTGTATTCATTAATTTGTTTAAATCCCAGGCCCCCGTCCCTGCAGAAGGCCATTTACCTTTTGGTAGGCCGTCATTGTAAATAAGAATTTGTTCTTATTAACTGACTTACCTAGTTAAATAAATGTTAAATTAAAATAAAATATAAAAAATACAATGTGATTTGATTCTTTAATAAGATCCACCATGAGCAGAGCGGAAATTCACACGTAAGTCAAAATTATTAGCAAATTAGTTCAAATTCAAAAGAGGTTTCTTTGGCCTGATTAAATTCAATTACATTCGAGAAACTGTTTTAAACCCCAAGGGGTAATTATTATGGATGAGGATTCAACTTGGATCGAAAGGTTGTCACTGTTGAAGGTGGAGAATATTTTACAGTAGAGGTGTTTTCCTGTCTTCGTTATGCATAACCCTCTGGCTACAGTTTTACAGTAGAGGGGTTTTCCTGTATTCATGATGCATAACCCTCTGGCTACAGTTTTACAGTAGAGGGGTTTTCCTGTATTCATGATGCATAACCCTCTGGCTACAGTTTTACAGTAGAGGGGTTTTCCTGTATTCATGATGCATAACCCTCTGGCTACAGTTTTACAGTAGAGGGGTTTTCCTGTATTCATGATGCATAACCCTCTGGCTACAGTTTTACAGTAGAGGGGTTTTCCTGTATTCATGATGCATAACCCTCTGGCTACAGTTTTACAGTAGAGGGGTTTTCCTGTATTCATGATGCATAACCCTCTGGCTACAGTTTTACAGTAGAGGGGTTTTCCTGTCTTCGTGATGCATAACCCTCTGGCTACAGTTTTACAGTAGAGGGGTTTTCCTGTCTTCGTGATGCATAACCCTCTGGCTACAGTTTTACAGTAGAGGGGTTTTCCTGTCTTCGTGATGCATAACCCTCTGGCTACAGTTTTACAGTAGAGGGGTTTTCCTGTCTTCATGATGCATAACCCTCTGGCTACAGTTTTTACCCTTTGGGTTTTCCTGTCTTCATGATGCATAACCCTCTGGCTACAGTTTTACAGTTTTAGAGTTTTACAGTAGAGGGGTTTTCCTGTATTCATGATGCATAACCCTTTGGCTGTTTTACATAGAGGGTTTTCCTGTATTCATGATGCATAACCCTCTGGCTACAGTTTTACAGTAGAGGGGTTTTCCTGTATTCATGATGCATAACAGTAGAGGGGTTTTCCTCTGGCTAACCCTTTTGGCTACAGTTTTACAGTAGAGGGGTTTTCCTGTATTCATGATGCATAACCCTCTGGCTGATGCATAACCCTCTGGCTACAGTTTTACAGTAGAGGGGTTTTCCTGTATTCATGATGCATAACCCTCTGGCTACAGTTTTACAGTAGATGCATAACCCTCTGGGTTTTCCTGTATTCATGATGCATAACCCTCTGGCTACAGTTTTACAGTAGAGGGGTTTTCCTGTATTCATGATGCATAACCCTTTGGCTACAGTTTTACAGTAGAGGGGTTTTCCTGTATTCATGATGCATAACCCTCTGGCTACAGTTTTACAGTAGAGGGGTTTTCCTGTATTCATGTTTTACAGTAGGGGGTTTTCCTGTATTCATGATGCATAACCCTCTGGCTACAGTTTTACAGTAGAGGGGTTTTCCTGTATTCATGATGCATAACCCTTTGGCTACAGTTTTACAGTAGAGGGGTTTTCCTGTATTCATGATGCATAACCCTTTGGCTACAGTTTTACAGTAGAGGGGTTTTCCTGTATTCTGGCTACAGTTTTACAGTAGAGGGGTTTTCCTGTCTTCATGATGCATAACCCTCTGGCTACAGTTTTACAGTAGAGGGGTTTTCCTGTATTCATGATGCATAACCCTCTGGCTACAGTTTTACAGTATAGGGTTTTCCTGTATTCATGATGCATAACCCTCTGGCTACAGTTTTACAGTAGAGGGGTTTTCCTGTATTCATGATGCATAACCCTTTGGCTACAGTTTTACAGTATGCACTGTATGACTCTCTAAGTAGGTCAATCAAAGTGAACTATTTCATTTGGCACAGAAACCTGTGAAAGGCATATCTTATGTTTTCCATAAGATAAAGCGCTCTTCAATGCTAATCCAGATTCAGTGAAAATACCTCTGCTTTCCCCAAAAGCCCTGGACCTTGTCAGTTCCTGGCAGGAAGTGAGCTGGCAACCGGTGGGTTTGCTGGTATCAAATCTTAGATGCCATCACCTGCCGCTGTTGGAGGCAATTAACTCCCCACAACTGCTCAATGGTTTCGACAGCATGGCTGTCTACGGCTCCAACCTCTGTATGTTCATGTGTGTCTTTCAAATCAAATCAAATCAAATTAAATCTGTGTGTCTTTCAGTTGGGTTACAGCGGAAATCAACATTTTCATTGGGAAATGTGAATAATGTAGTAATCTTCTTCTTCTTCTTCTTCTTCTGCTTTTAGTTCCTGTCCTCTTGTTCTCAGTGTTCTCTCTGTGTTTAATGACAACAACCCACCATATCTGTCTCAGGACAAGTCTGTCTTCTCTTGTCCAGCTGGAATTAGAAGAATCATCGCTAAACAATATGTTCCAGATGAATACGGGGCGAAATCATTGTGACGCATTTAAAATAAGCGTAATTAACCGCTATTAGCAGGTCTGCTCAGTCTTAATACAGAGTGGGAAATGAAAACATATAAATGATTGAATCAATTGGCCTTTATTCATTCAGCTCCATACGTTTTATTTCCCAGAGCTCCATTTAGATTCACCAGAGCATGGCATCTTTTCCTGAATGCTTTGACTGTGTACCAAATGGCACCCTATTCACTATATAGTGCACTGCTTTTGACCAGAGCCCTATGGCACCCTATTCCCTACACATAGTGCACTGCTTTTGACCAGAGCCCTATGGCACCTTATTCCCTACATAGTGCACTGCTTTTGACCAGAGCCCAGAGAGAGAAAAAGAAGAGAAAGATAGATAGGAGGAAGAGAAAAATAAAGAGAAAGAATGGTACAGAAAGAGAGAGACTAGTGTACTTTAGGCAATAGAGTGCAATTTCATCTCCAGCTAGTCATGAATACATGATCTCCAGTTAGACATGAATACATTATCTCCAGTTAGATACGAATACATGATCTCCAGTTAGATACGAATACATTATCTCCAGTTAGATACAAATACATGATCTCCAGTTAGACATGAATACATTATCTCCAGTTAGATATGAATACATGATCTCCAATTAGATACGAATACATTATCTCCAATTAGATACGAATACATTATCTCCAGTTAGATACGTTAGATATGAATACATTATCTCCAGTTAGATACAAATACATGATCTCCAGTTAGACATGAATACATTATCTCCAGTTAGATATGTTAGATACGAATACATGATCTCCAGTTAGATACGAATACATTATCTCCAGTTAGACATGAATACATTATCTCCAGTTAGATATGTTGGATACGAATACATGATCTCCAGTTAGATACAAATACATGATCTCCAATTAGATACGAATAAATTATCTCCAATTAGATACAAATACATTATCTGCAATTAGATATGTTAGATACGAATACATTATCTCCAATTTGATACGAACACATTATCTCCAGTTAGATACGTTAGATACGAATACATTATCTCCAGTTAGACTGGAATACATTATCTCCAGTTAGACTGGAATACATTATCTCCAGTTAGATACGAATACATTATCTCCAGTTAGATACGAATGCATTATCTCCGGTTAGACATGCATGCATTATCTCCAGTTAGATACGTTAGATACAAATACATTATCTCCAGTTAGATAAAAATACATTATCTCCAGTTAGATCCGTTAGATACGAATACATTATCTCCAGTTAGATACGTTAGATGCGAATACATTATCTCCAGTTAGATACAAATACATTATCTCCAATTAGATACGAATACATTATCTCCGGTTAGATATGTTAGATACGAATACACTATCTCCAATTAGATACGAATACATTATCTCCGGTTAGATACGTTAAATACAAATACATTATCTCAAATTAGATTCGAATACATTATCTCCAATTAGATATGAATACATTATCTCCGGTTAAATACGTTAGATACAAATACATTAACTCCAATTAGATACAAATACATTATCTCCAATTAAATACGAATACATGATCTCCGATTAGACACTAATACATGATCTCCAGTTAGATACGGATACATTATCTCCAGTTAGATACGAATACATTATCTCCAGTTAGATACGTTAGATACGAATACATGATCTCCAGTTAGACATTAATACATTATCTCCAGTTAGATATGTTAGATACGAATACATTATCTCCAGTTAGATATGTTAGATACGAATACATGATCTCCAGTTAGACATGCATACATTATCTCCAGTTAGATACGAATACATGATCTCCAGTTAGATATGTTAGATACGAATACATGATCTCCAGTTAGATACGGATACATTATCTCCAGTTAGACATGAATACATTATCTCCAGTTAGATATGTTAGGTACGAATACATGATCTCCAGTTAGATACGGATACATTATCTCTAGTTAGATACAAATACATTATCTCCAATTAGATACGAATACATTATCTCCAGTTAGATACGTTAGATACGAAGACATTATCTCCAGTTAGATATGAATACATGATCTCCAATTAGATACAAATACATGATCTCCAGTTAGACATGAATACATTATCTCCAGTTAGATACGTTAGATGTGAATACATTATCTCCAGTTAGATATGTTAGATATGAATACATGATCTCCAGTTAGATACAAATACATGATCTCCAATTAGATACAAATACAGTAACTCCAATTAGATATGAATACATTATCTCCAATTAGATACGAATACATAATCTCCAATTAGATACGAATACATTATCTCCAATTAGATACGAATACATAATCTCCAATTAGATACGAATACATTATCTCCAATTAGACATGAATACATTATCTCCAGTTAGATACGGATACATTATCTCCAATTAGATACGAATACATTATCTCCAGTTAGATATGTTAGATACGAATACATGATCTCCAGTTAGATATGAATACATTATCTCCAGTTAGACATGAATACATTATCTCCAGTTAGATATGTTAGATACGAATACATGATCTCCAGTTAGATATGAATACATGATCTCCAGTTAGATACAAATACATGATCTCCAATTAGATACAAATACAGTAACTCCAATTAGATACGAATACATTATCTCCAATTAGATACGAATACATAATCTCCAATTAGATACGAATACATTATCTCCAATTAGATACGAATACATAATCTCCAATTAGATACGAATACATAATCTCCAATTAGATACGAATACATTATCTCCAATTAGACACGAATACATGATCTCCAGTTAGATACGAATACATTATCTCCAATTAGATACGAATACATTATCTCCAGTTAGACATGATGTCATGGATTCCCCCGGTACTGCTGCTCATACCGTTCACCAGCTCCGGAGCTCTACGCCACCGGCCTTCTAGGCGTCACTGAACTGGATCATTACCACCAACCCCGGACTGTCTTGTCTCATTATGCACACCTGGTTCCCATTTCACCCTGATTAGTATGTGTATACAGTTGAAGTTGGAAGTTTACATACACTAAGTTTGGAGTCAATAAAAAAAAAATTTCAACCACTCCACAAATTTCTTGTTATCAAACTAGAGTTTTGGAAAGTCGGCTAGGACATCTACTTTGTGCATGACACAAGTAATTTTTCCAACAATTGTTTACAGACAGATTATTTCCCTTATAATTCACTCTGTCACATTTCCAGTGGGTCAGAAGTTTACATACACTAAGTTGACTGTGCCTTTTAACAGCTTGGAAAATTCCAGAAAATAATGTCACGTCTTTAGGAGCTTCTGATAGGCTAATTGACATAATTTGAATCAATTTGAGGTGTACCTGTAGATGTATTTCAAGGCCTACCTTCAAACTCAATGCCTCTTTGCTTGACATCATGGGAAAATCAAAAGAAATCAGCCAAGACCTCAGATAAAAAAAATGTAGACCTCCACAAGTCTGGTTCATCCTTGGGAGCAATTTCCAAATGCCTGAAGGTACCACGTTCATCTGTACAAACAATAGTACGCAAGTATAAACACCATGGGACCACGCAGCCATCATGACCACGCAGCCGTCATACCACTCAGGGAGGAGACGCATTCTGTCTCCTAGAGATGAACGTACTTTGGTGCGAAAAGTGCAAATCAATCCCAGAACAACAGCAAAGGACCTTGTGAAGATGCTGGAGGAAACATGTACAAAAGTATCTATATCCATAGTAAAAATTTGTCCTATATCGACATAACCTGAAAGGCCGCTCAGCAAGGAAGAAGCCACTGCTCCAAAACCACCATAAAAAAGCCAGACTACGGTTTGCAACTGCTCATGGGGACAAAGATCATACTTTTTGGAGAAATGTCCTCCGGTCTGATGAAACAAAATTAGAACTGTTTGGCCATAATGATCATTATGATGTTTGGAGGAAAAAGGGGGAGGCTTGCAAGCCGAAGAACACCATCCCAACCGTGAAGCACGGGGGTGGCAGCATCATGTTGTGGGTGCTTTGCTGCAGGAGGGACTGGTGCACTTCACAAAACAGATGGCATCATGAGGTAGTAAAATTATGTGGATCTGTTGAAGCAACATCTAAAGACAACAGTCAGGAAGTTAAAGCTTGGTCGCAAATGGGTCTTCCAAATGGACAATGACCCCAAGCATACTTCCAAAGTTGTTGCAAAATGGCATAAGGAAAACAAAGTCAAGTTATTGGAGTGGCCATCACAAAGCCCTGACCTCAATCCCATAGAAAATGTGGGCAGAACTGAAAAAGCGTTTGTGAGCAAGGAGGCCTACAAACCTGACTCAGTTCCACCAGCTCTGTCAGGAGGAAGCTTGTGGAAGGCTACCTGAAACGTTTGACCCAAGTTAAAAAATTTAAAGGCAATGCTACCAAATACTAATTGAGTGTATGTAAACTTCTGACCCACTGGGAATGTGATGAAAGACATAAAAGCTGAAATAAATCATTCTCTCTACTATTATTCTGACATTTCAAATTCTTAAAATAAAGTGGTGATCCTAACTGAACTAAGACAGGGATTTTTTTTGACCAGGATATATATATATATATATATATATATATATATATATATATATACACGTGTTTGGTTTGGGCTTCGTCCCCGTCGTTTTCATTACGTACTTTATTTTGGGTGGAGAAATAAAACCCTCTATTACGTATTCCTGCGCCTGTCTCCTGTCATTATACAAGGTGACACATGAGTACATTATCTCCAGTTAGCCATGGATGGAGGAAACAAATTAGTCACACAGGGTTATGAGACGCTCCATCCATAACCAGGTTATACATTTCATACTCTCAAGGTTTTATAGTTTAGGGCGGAGAAGCAGCAGAGCAATGGTACAGAAGGAGGAGGGAGGAGCGAGGGAGGAAGAGAGAGAGGAGGGGAGGAGAGAGAGAATAGAGAGTTTTGGAAGGAAACCTTTTGAGCTCTTGATTCAGTTCCTTTTGATTCAGCTCCTTTGGATTCAGTTACTTTTGATTCAGTTACTTTTGATTCAGCTCCTTTTGATTCAGCTCCTTTGGATTCAGTTACTTTTGATTCAGTTATTTTTGATTCAGCTCCTTTTGATTCAGTTTCTTTTGATTCAGCTCCTTTTGATTCAGCTCCTTTTGATTCAGCTCCTTTTGATTCAGTTTCTTTTGATTCAGCTCCTTTTGATGCATTTCCTTTGGATTCAGTTCCTTTTCATTCAGTTCCTTTGGATTCAGTTCCTTTGGATTCAGTTCCTTTTGATTCAGCTCCTTTGGATTCAGTTCCTTTGGATTCAGTTCCTTTTCATTCAGTTCCTTTGGATTCAGTTCCTTTGGATTCAGTTCCTTTGGATTCAGTTCCTTTTGATTCAGTTCCTTTTGATTCAGCTCCTTTTGATTCAGCTCCGTTTGATTCAGCTCCTTTTGATTCAGCTCCTTTGGATTCAGTTACTTTTGATTCAGTTACTTTTGATTCAGCTCCTTTTGATTCAGCTCCTTTGGATTCAGTTACTTTTGATTCAGTTATTTTTGATTCAGCTCCTTTTGATTCAGTTTCTTTTGATTCAGCTCCTTTTGATTCAGCTCCTTTTGATTCAGCTCCTTTTGATTCAGTTTCTTTTGATTCAGCTCCTTTTGATGCATTTCCTTTGGATTCAGTTCCTTTTCATTCAGTTCCTTTGGATTCAGTTCCTTTGGATTCAGTTCCTTTTGATTCAGCTCCTTTTGATTCAGCTTCGTTTGATTTATTTTCTCCAGAAGACTTGGTAGCATGTTGAAATTAGCATGTTTCACAATTAATTTAAACTAATTCAATAGTAATAACAATGTTTTGATAATATACAAACTTTACGTTGTGTTTAATGTGGTTTAAAACAACCTCATCTCAGTTCATTTCTGCAGTAGATAGTTGCTACACTTCTCTCAGTCAGCCCAGATTCAATGGGATGATAACTAAAACAAGATGGATGGGAGTTTATGCACTGGGGTCTCTGTCAAGTGTAGTCATCACTCTCCCTCCTCACCTTTGACCTCTTACTGGTTAATCTGGTAGCTCACATGTCATATCATCACGTTCGATGACAAACGTGGCACTATATCATGGACATCTTCTGGATTCGTGTCCTTGGCTTGATATACAGCTGGAACTATCCGACGTATGGTGGACGTTTTCAAACCATTTCTCGTTCACCGAGGTGAAAACACGCTGACTTAGAAGGAAAGGTTAGCCTACTGAACTTCTAGTCTAAAACCATAGCATCTGAATAGGGACGGGGCAATTAAAACTCTTTACCATTTAATTTTGTTACCTTCTTTTATTTGCCCTTTTCAAGGTCTACGAGTCCTAAATATACATGACACTAATTACAAAGACGATCCCAAGTCACTGACCTTTTCTACGGATCAGAGCCTCTTCTCTTTAATCCTCTTCCACACTGAGAGAAAGAGCAGCTCATAGAAAAGTTACCAGGGAAAGTTACTTTATGAAAAGGTTATTGACACCAACCATACCGATCACTTTATGTGCAGGCATTGTACTGATATCGTTCATTACGACAAGTAGCCTATACTAGAGAAATGTGAAGTTTGAAATGAAATACGTTTGCTAATATAGGTGATTTGTTAAAAGGGGAGAATTGATGCAGTAGTTTAAAGAATAATAAATAAAAAACTGGGGTCCACATTGATGTTGTAAACTTATACTTCTATTTATCATTATCAAATCAATTAAAGCTATTTATTATCATATGGATGGTTGAGCCCACCTATAACTCCTACCCAGAATAATACATGTTGTCCCTATGTCCCCTCTCTAACTCCTACCCAGAATAATACATGTTGTCCCTATGTCCCCTCTCTAACACCTACCCAGAATAATACATGTTGTCTCTAATGTCCCCTCTCTAACTCCTACCCAGAATAATACATGTTGTCCCTATGTCCCCTCTCTAACTCCTACCCAGAATAATACATGTTGTCTCTATGTCCCCTCTCTAACACCTACCCAGAATAACTACCTAACCCAGAATAATACATGTTGTCCCTATGTCCCCTATAACTCCTACCCAGAATAATACATGTTGTCCCTATGTCCCCTCTAACTCCTACCCAGAATAATACATGTTGTCCCTATGTCCCCTCTCTAACTCCTACCCAGAATAATACATGTTGTCTCTATGCCCCCTCTCTAACTCCTACCCAGAATAATACATGTTGTCTCTATGCCCCCTCTAACACCTACCCAGAATAATACATGTTGTCTCTATGTCCCCTCTCTAACTCCTACCCAGAATAATACATGTTGTCCCTATGTCCCCTCTAACTCCTACCCAGAATAATACATGTTGTCCCTATGTCCCCTCTCTAACTCCTACCCAGAATAATACATGTTGTCTCTATGTCCCCTCTCTAACTCCTACCCAGAATAATACATGTTGTCTCTATGTCCCCTCTAACTCCTACCCAGAATAATACATGTTGTCTCTATGTCCCCTCTCTAACTCCTACCCAGAATAATACATGTTGTCTCTATGTCCCCTCTCTAACTCCTACCCAGAATAATACATGTTGTCCCTATGTCCCCCTCTAACACCTACCCAGAATAATACATGTTGTCTCTATGTCCCCTCTAACACCTACCCAGAATAATACATGTTGTCCTACCCTATGTCCCCTCTCTAACTCCTACCCAGAATAATACATGTTGTCTCTATGTCCCCTCTCTAACTCCTACCCCCAGAATAATACATGTTGTCCCTATGCCCCCTCTCTAACTCCTACCCAGAATAATACATGTTGTCTCTATGTCCCCTCTCTAACTCCTACCCAGAATAATACATGTTGTCTCTATGTCCCCTCTCTAACTCCTACCCAGAATAATACATGTTGTCTCTATGTCCCCTCTCTAACTCCTACCCAGAATAATACATGTTGTCTCTATGTCCCTCTCTAACTCCTACCCAGAATAATACATGTTGTTTCTATGTCCCCTCTCTAACTCCTACCCAGAATAATACATGTTGTCTCTATGTCCTCTCTAACTCCTACCCAGAATAATACATGTTGTCTCTATGTCTCCTCTCTAACTCCTACCCAGAATAATACATGTTGTCTCTATGTCCCCTCTCTAACTCCTACCCAGAATAATACATGTTGTCCCTATGTCCCCTCTCTAACTCCTACCCAGAATAATACATGTTGTCCCTATGTCCCCTATAACACCTACCCAGAATAATACATGTTGTCTCTATGTCCCCTCTCTAACACCTACCCAGAATAATACATGTTGTCCCTATGTCCCCTCTCTATAACACCTACCCAGAATAATACATGTTGTCCCTATGTCCCCTCTCTAACTCCTACCCAGAATAATACATGTTGTCCCTATGTCCCCTCTCTAACTCCTACCCAGAATAATACATGTTGTCTCTATGTCCCCTCTCTAACTCCTACCCAGAATAATACATGTTGTCCCTATGTCCCCTCTAACTCCTACCCAGAATAATACATGTTGTCCCTATGTCCCCTCTCTAACACCTACCCAGAATAATACATGTTGTCTCTATGTCCCCTCTCTAACTCCTACCCAGAATAATACATGTTTCTTGTCTCTATGTACCCTATGTCTCTAACTCCTACCCAGAATAATACATGTTGTCTCTATGTCCCCTCTCTAACTCCTACCCAGAATAATACATGTTGTCCCTATGTCCCCTATAACTCCTACCCAGAATAATACATGTTGTCTCTATGTCCCCTCTCTAACTCCTACCCAGAATAATACATGTTGTCTCTATGTCCCTCTCTAACTCCTACCCAGAATAATACATGTTGTCCCTATGTCCCCTCTCTAACTCCTACCCAGAATAATACATGTTGTCTCTATGTCTCTCCTCTCTAACTCCTACCCAGAATAATACATGTTGTCTATGTCCCCTCTCTAACTCCTACCCAGAATAATACATGTTGTCTCTATGTCCCTCTCTAACTCCTACCCAGAATAATACATGTTGTCCCTATGTCCCCTCTCTAACTCCTACCCAGAATAATACATGTTGTCTCTATGTCCCCTCTCTAACTCCTACCCAGAATAATACATGTTGTCTCTATGTCCCCTCTCTAACTCCTACCCAGAATAATACATGTTGTCTCTATGTACCCAGAATAATACATGTTGTCTCTATGTCCCCTCTCTAACACCTACCCAGAATAATACATGTTGTCTCTATGTCCCCTCTCTAACACCTACCCAGAATAATACATGTTGTCTCTATGTCCCCTCTCTAACTCCTACCCAGAATAATACATGTTGTCTCTATGTCCCCTCTCTAACTCCTACCCAGAATAATACATGTTGTCTCTATGTCCCCTCCTACCCAGAATAATAACTATGTCCCCTCCTAACCCAGAATAATACATGTTGTCTCTATGTCCCCTCTCTAACTCCTACCCAGAATAATACATGTTGTCTCTATGTCCCCTCTCTAACTCCTACCCAGAATAATACATGTTGTCTCTATGTCCCCTAACACCTCTAACTCTAACACCTACCCAGAATAATACATGTTGTCTCTATGTCCCCTCTAACTCCTACCCAGAATAATACATGTTGTCTCTATGTCCCCTCTCTAACTCCTACCCAGAATAATACATGTTGTCTCTATGTCCCCTCTCTAACACCTACCCAGAATAATACATGTTGTCTCTATGTCCCCTATAACACCTACCCAGAATAATACATGTTGTCTCTATGTCCCCTCTAACACCTACCCAGAATAATACATGTTGTCTCTATGTCCCCTATAACACCTACCCAGAATAATACATGTTGTCTCTATGTCCCCTCTAACACCTACCCAGAATAATACATGTTGTCTCTATGTCCCCTCTCTAACTCCTACCCAGAATAATACATGTTGTCTCTATGTCCCCTCTCTAACACCTACCCAGAATAATACATGTTGTCTCTATGTCCCCTCTCTAACTCCTACCCAGAATAATACATGTTGTCCCTATGTCCCTCTCTAACTCCTACACCCAGAATAATACATGTTGTCTCTATGTCCCCCTAACTCCTACCCAGAATAATACAACTAACTCCTACCCAGAATAATACATGTTGTCTCTATGTCCCTACCCAGAATAATAACTCCTACCCAGAATAATACATGTTGTCCCTATGTCCCCTCTAACTCCTACCCAGAATAATACATGTTGTCTCTATGTCCCCTCTCTAACTCCTACCCAGAATAATACATGTTGTCCCTATGTCCCCTATAACACCTACCCAGAATAATACATGTTGTCTCTATGTCCCCTCTCTAACTCCTACCCAGAATAATACATGTTGTCTCTATGTCCCCTCTCTAACACCTACCCAGAATAATACATGTTGTCTCTATGTCCCTCTCTAACTCCTACCCAGAATAATACATGTTGTCTCTATGTCCCCTCTCTAACTCCTACCCAGAATAATACATGTTGTCTCTATGTCCCCTCTCTAACTCCTACCCAGAATAATACATGTTGTCTCTATGTCCCCTCTCTAACTCCTACCCAGAATAATACATGTTGTCTCTATGTCCCCTCTCTAACTCCTACCCAGAATAATAACTCTCTAACCCTAGAATAATACATGTTGTCCCTATGTCCCCCTCTAACACCTACCCAGAATAATACATGTTGTCTCTATGTCCCCTCTCTAATGTACCCCCATGTTGTCCCTATGTCCCTCTCTAACTCCTACCCAGAATAATACATGTTGTCTCTATGTCCCCTCTCTAACTCCTACCCAGAATAATACATGTTGTCTCTATGTCCCCTCTCTAACTCCTACCCAGAATAATACATGTTGTCTCTATGTCCCCTCTCTAACTCCTACCCAGAATAATACATGTTGTCCCTATGTCCCCTATAACTCCTACCCAGAATAATACATGTTGTCTCTATGTCCCTCTCTAACTCCTACCCAGAATAATACATGTTGTCTCTATGTCCCCTCTCTAACTCCTACCCAGAATAATACATGTTGTCTCTATGTCCCCTCTAACTCCTACCCAGAATAATACATGTTGTCTCTATGTCCCCCTCTAACTCCTACCCAGAATAATACATGTTGTCTCTATGTCCCTCTCTAACTCCCCAGAATAATACATGTTGTCTCTATGTCCCCTCTAACTCCTACCCAGAATAATACATGTTGTCTCTATGTCCCCTCTAACTCCTACCCAGAATAATACATGTTGTCTCTATGTCCCCTATAACTCCTACCCAGAATAATACATGTTGTCTCTATGTCCCCTCTCTAACACCTACCCAGAATAATACATGTTGTCTCTATGTCCCCCCTCTAACTCCTACCCAGAATAATACATGTTGTCTCTATGTCCCCTCTCTAACTCCTACCCAGAATAATACATGTTGTCTCTATGTCCCTCTCTAACACCTACCCAGAATAATACAATGTCCCTCTCTAACACCTACCCAGAATAATACATGTTGTCTCTATGTCCCCTCTCTAACTCCTACCCAGAATAATACATGTTGTCTCTATGTCCCCTCTCTAACTCCTACCCAGAATAATACATGTTGTCTCTATGTCCCCTCTCTAACACCTACCCAGAATAATACATGTTGTCTCTATGTCCCCTCTCTAACTCCTACCCAGAATAATACATGTTGTCTCTATGTCCCCTCTAACTCCTACCCAGAATAATACATGTTGTCCCTATGTCCCCTCTCTAACACCTACCCAGAATAATACATGTTGTCTCTATGTCCCCTACCCCAGAATAATAACATGTCCCCCTACCCAGAATAATACATGTTGTCCTATGTCCCCTCTCTAACACCTACCCAGAATAATACATGTTGTCCCTATGTCCCCTCTCTAACTCCTACCCAGAATAATACATGTTGTCTCTATGTCCCCTCTCTAACTCCTACCCAGAATAATACATGTTGTCTCTATGTCCCCTCTCTAACACCTACCCAGAATAATACATGTTGTCTCTATGTCCCCTATAACACCTACCCAGAATAATACAACTAACTCCTACCCAGAATAATACATGTTGTCCTCTATGTCCCCTCTCTAACACCTACCCAGAATAATACATGTTGTCTCTATGTCCCTCTCTAACACCTACCCAGAATAATACATGTTGTTCTATGTCCCCTATAACTCCTACCCAGAATAATACATGTTGTCTCTATGTCCCCCTCTAACTCCTACCCAGAATAATACATGTCCCTATGTCCCCTCTCTAACACCTACCCATAATAATACATGTTGTCCCCTCTCTAACACCTACCCAGAATAATACATGTTGTCTCTATGTCCCCTATAACACCTACCCAGAATAATACATGTTGTCTCTATGTCCCCTCTCTAACTCCTACCCAGAATAATACATGTTGTCCCTATGTCCCCTCTCTAACTCCTACCCATAATAATACATGTTGTCTCTATGTCCCCCTCTCTAACTCCTACCCAGAATAATACATGTTGTCTCTATGTACCCCCTCTATGTCTAACTCCTACCCAGAATAATACATGTTGTCTCTATGTCCCTCTCTAACTCCTACCCAGAATAATACATGTTGTCCCTATGTCCCCTCTCTAACTCCTACCCAGAATAATACATGTTGTCTCTATGTCCCCTCTCTAACTCCTACCCAGAATAATACATGTTGTCTCTATGTCCCCTCTCTAACTCCTACCCAGAATAATACATGTTGTCTCTATGTCCCCTCTAACTCCTACCCAGAATAATACATGTTGTCCCTATGTCCCCTCTCTAACTCCTACCCAGAATAATACATGTTGTCCCTATGTCCCCTCTAACTCCTACCCAGAATAATACATGTTGTCTCTATGTCCCCTCTCTAACTCCTACCCAGAATAATACATGTTGTCTCTATGTCCCCTCTCTAACTCCTACCCAGAATAATACATGTTGTCTCTATGTCCCCTCTAACTCCTACCCAGAATAATACATGTTGTCTCTATGTCCCCTCTCTAACTCCTACCCAGAATAATACATGTTGTACATGTTGTCTCTATGCCCCCTCTCTAACTCCTACCCAGAATAATACATGTTGTCTCTATGTCCCCTCTCTAACTCCTACCCAGAATAATACATGTTGTCTCTATGTCCCCTCTCTAACACCTACCCAGAATAATACATGTTGTCTCTATGTCCCCTCTAACTCCTACCCAGAATAATACATGTTGTCTCTATGTCCCCTCTCTAACTCCTACCCAGAATAATACATGTTGTCTCTATGTCTAACCCTCTCAGAATAATAACTCCTAACTACCCAGAATAATACATGTTGTCTCTATGTCCCCTCTCTAACTCCTACCCAGAATAATACATGTTGTCTCTATGTCCCCTCTCCTCTACCCATAATAATACAACTCTACCCAGAATAATACATGTTGTCTCTATGTCCCCTATAACTCCTACCCAGAATAATACATGTTGTCTCTATGTCCCCTCTCTAACTCCTACCCAGAATAATACATGTTGTCTCTATGTCCCCTCTCTAACTCCTACCCAGAATAATACATGTTGTCTCTATGTCCCTCTCTAACTCCTACCCAGAATAATACATGTTGTCTCTATGTCCCCTCTCTAACTCCTACCCAGAATAATACATGTTGTCTCTATGTCCCCTCTCTAACTCCTACCCAGAATAATACATGTTGTCCCTATGTCCCCTCTCTAACTCCTACCCAGAATAATACATGTTGTCTCTATGTCCCCTCTCTAACTCCTACCCAGAATAATACATGTTGTCCCTATGTCCTCTCTAACTCCTACCCAGAATAATACATGTTGTCTCTACTATGTCCCTCTCTAACTCCTACCCAGAATAATACATGTTGTCTCTATGTCCCCCCCTCACCTACCCAGAATAATACATGTTGTCCTATGTCCCCTATAACACCCAGAATAATACATGTTGTCTCTATGTCCTCTCTAACTCCTACCCAGAATAATACATGTTGTCCCTATGTCCCCTCTAACTCCTACCCAGAATAATACATGTTGTCTCTATGTCCCCTCTAACTCCTACCCAGAATAATACATGTTGTCTCTATGTCCCCTCTCTAACTCCTACCCAGAATAATACATGTGTTGTCTCTAATGTCCCCTCTCTAACTCCTACCCAGAATAATACATGTTGTCTCTATGTCCCCTCTCTAACTCCTACCCAGAATAATACATGTTGTCTCTATGTCCCCCTCTAACTCCTACCCAGAATAATACATGTTGTCTCTATGTCCCTCTCTAACTCCTACCCAGAATAATACATGTTGTCTCTATGTCCCCTCTCTAACTCCTACCCAGAATAATACATGTTGTCCTATGTCCCTCTCTAACTCCTACCCAGAATAATACATGTTGTCTCTATGTCCCCTCTCTAACTCCTACCCAGAATAATACATGTTGTCTCTATGTCCCTCTCTAACTCCTACCCAGAATAATACATGTTGTCTCTATGTCCCCTCTAAATAATACATGTTGTCCCTATGTCCCCTCTCTAACTCCTACCCAGAATAATACATGTTGTCTCTATGCCCTCTCTAACTCCCTGCAGAATAATACATGTTGTCTCTATGTCCCT
>NW_027038812.1:0-38985 GCF_034236695.1 Oncorhynchus nerka
AGAACTAGAGACGGGGGCTACAGACCTAGAGACGGGGGTCTCTAGAACTAGAGACGGGGTTATAGAACTAGAGACAGGGGCTATAGACTAGAGACGGGGGCTATAGAACAAGAGATGGGGGCTCTAGAACTAGAGACGGGGGGTTATAGAACTAGAGACAGAGGGGGCTACAAAACTAGAGACTGGGGTTACAGAACTAGAGACGGGGTTACAGAACTAGAGAACTAGAGACAGGGGTTATAGAACTAGAGACGGGGTTATAGAACTAGAGACGGGGCTATAGAACTAGAGACGGGGGCTATAGAACAGAGGGTTATAGAACTAGAGACGGGGTTATAGAACTAGAGACAGGGGTTATAGAACTAGAGACAGGGGAGACTGGAACAGGGGTTATAGAACTAGAGACGGGGCTATAGAACTAGAGACGGGGGCTACAGAACTAGAGACGGGATTACAGACCTAGAACGGGGCTCTAGAACTAGAGACGGGGGCTACAGAACTAGAGACGGGGCTACAGAATAGAACTAGAGACGGGGCTACAGAACTAGGAGACAGGGGCTCAGAACTAGAGACGGGGCTACAGAACTAGACGGGGACTACAGACAGGGGCTACAGAACTAGAGACGGGGCTATAGAACTAGAGACGGGGGCTATAGAACTAGAGACGGGGCTATAGAACTAGAGACGGGGGGCTATAGAACTAGAGACGGGGCTCTAGAACTAGAGGGGCTATAGAACTAGAGACAGGGGCTATAGAACTAGAGACGGGGCTCCAGAACTAGAGACGGGGGCTCTAGAACTAGAGACGAAGCAAAACTAGAGACGGGGGGCTACAGAACTAGAGACGGGGGCTATAGAACTAGAGACGGGGGCTACAGAACTAGAGACAGGGGGCTATAGAACTAGAGACGGGGGCTATAGAACTAGAGCGGGGGCTACAGAACTAGAGACGGGGCTACAGAACTAGAGACGGGGGTTACAGACCTAGAGACGGGGGTCTCTAGAACTAGAGACGGGGTTATAGAACTAGAGACAGGGGCTATAGAACTAGAGACAGGGGGCTATAGAACTAGAGATGGGGGCTCAGAACTAGAGACGGGGGTTACAGAACTAGAGACGGGGGTTACAGAACTAGAGACGGGGTTATAGAACTAGAGATGGGGGCTATAGAACTAGAGATGGGGGCTATAGAACTAGAGACGGGGCTATAGAACTAGAGACGGGGGCTATAGAACTAGAGACGGGGTTATAGAACTAGAGACGGGGGGCTATAGAACTAGAGACGGGGGCTACAGAACTAGAGACAGGGGCTATAGAACTAGAGACGGGGTTACAGAACTAGAGACGGGGCTACAGAACTAGAGACGGGGCTACAGAACTAGAGACGGGGTCTCAGAACTAGAGACGGGGGCTACAGAACTAGAGAAGGGGCTCTAGAACTAGAGACAGGGGGCTACAGAACTAGAGACAGGGCTATAGAACTAGACAGGGGCTATAGAACTAGAGACTGGGGCTATAGAACTAGAGACAGGGCTACAGAACTAGAGACGGGGTTATAGAACTAGAGACGGGGTTATAGAACTAGAGACTGGGGGGCTACAGAACTAGAGATAGAGGGGGCTACAGAACTAGAGACGGGGTTACAGACCTAGAGACGGGCTCTCTAGAACTAGAGACGGGGCTACAGAACTAGAGACGGGGGCTACAGAACTAGAGACGGGGGTTACAGACCTAGAGACAGGGTCTCTAGAACTAGAGACGGGGGTTATAGAACTAGAGACAGGTGCTATAGATATAGAGACGGGGGCTATAGAACAAGAGACGGGGGTTATAGAACTAGAGACGGGGGTTATAGACCTAGAGACGGGGGCTATAGAACTAGAGACGGGGTTATAGACCTAGAGACGGGGGTTATAGAACTAGAGACGGGGTTATAGACCTAGAGACGGGGGTTATAGAACTAGAGACGGGGGCTATAGAACTAGAGACGGGGGCTACAGAACTAGAGACAGGGGGTTACAGAACTAGAGATGGGGGGCAACAGAACTAGAGACGGGGTTACAAAACTAGAGACGGGGTTACAGAACTAGAGACGGGGTTATAGAACTAGAGACGGGGCTATAGAACTAGAGACGGGGTTATAGAACTAGAGACGGGGCTATAGAACCAGAACAGAGACGGGGGCTATAGAACAAGTGACGGGGGTTATAGAACTAGAGACGGGGTTATAGAACTAGAGACGGGGTTATAGAACTAGAGACGGGGGTTATAGAACTAGAGACGGGGTTATAGAACTAGAGACAGGGGGTTATAGAACTAGAGACAGGGGCTACAGAACTAGAGACAGGGGCAACAGAACTAGAGACAGGATTACAGACCTAGAGACGGGGGTCTCTAGAACTAGAGACGGGGGGCTACAGAACTTGAGACGGGGCTACAGAACTAGAGACAGGGGGCTACAGAACTAGAGACGGGGGCTCTAGAACTAGAGACAGGGGCTATAGAACTAGAGACAGGGGCTATAGAAATAGAGACGGGGCTATAGAACTAGAGACGGGGGCTATAGAACTAGAGACGGGGCTACAGAACTAGAGACGGGGGGCTATAGAACTAGAGACAGGGGCTCCAGAACTAGAGACGGGGACTCTAGAACTAGAGACAGGGGCTACAGAACTAGAGACAGGGGCTATAGAACTAGAAGACGGGGGGGCTACAGAACTAGAGACGGGGCTCTAGAACTAGAGACAGGGGTTATAGAACTAGAGACGGGGGCTATAGAACTAGAGACGGGGGCTATAGAACAAGAGATGGGGGCTCTAGAACTAGAGACGGGGGGCAACAGAACTAGAGACGGGGTTACAAAACTAGAGACGGGGTTACAGAACTAGAGACAGGGGTTATAGAACTAGAGACGGGGCTATAGAACTAGAGACAGGGGGCTCTAGAACTAGAGACAGGGGCTATAGAACTAGAGACGTGGGCTATAGAACTGGAAACAGGGGCTCTAGAACTGGAGACAGGGGCTCTAGATATAGACTGGGGACAGTGGGGCTCTAGAAATAGAGACAGGGGCTCTAGAACTAGAGACTGGGGCTCCAGAACTGGAAAAAGTGTCTCTAGATATAGAGACTGGGGCTCTAGAAATAGAGACAGTGGTTAGAACTAGAGACAGTGGTTAGAACTAGAGACGGGGCTCCAGAACTAGAGACGGGGCTCCAGAACTAGAGACGGGGCTCTAGAACTAGAGACAGGGGGCTACAGAACTAGAGACGGGGGCCAGAACTAGAGACGGGGGCTCAGAACTAGAGACGGGGGCTCCAGAACTAGAGACGGGGGCTAGGGAACTAGAGACGGGGTTACAGAACTAGAGACGGGGGGCTAGAGAACTAGAGACGGGGGCTACAGAACTAGAGACGGGGGCTACAGAACTAGAGACGGGGGCTACAGAACTAGAGACGGGGGTTATAGAACTAGAGACGGGGGCTATAGAACTAGAGACGGGGGTTATAGAACTAGAGACGGGGCTATAGAACTAGAGACGGGGTTATAGAACAAGTGACGGGGTTATAGAACTAGAGACGGGGCTACAGAACTAGAGACGGGGGCTCTAGAACTAGAGACGGGGGTTTCTAGAACTGGAGACGGGGGCTCTAGAACTGGAGACAGGGGCTCTAGAACTGGAGACAGGGGCTCTAGAACTGGAGACAGGGGCTCTAGAACTGGAGACAGGGGCTCTAGATATAGAGACTGGGGCTCTAGAAATAGAGACAGTGGTTAGAACTAGAGACAGTGGTTAGAACAGTGGTTAGAACTAGAGACAGGGGTCTAGAACTAGAGACACTAGAGACGGGGGCTAGAGAACAGGGGCTCCAGAACTGGAAAAGGGGCTCTAGAACTAGAGACTGGGGCTCTAGAACTAGAGACAGTGGTTAGAACTAGAGACAGGGTTAGAACTAGAGACGGGGGCTCAGAACTAGAGACGGGGGCTCTAGAACTAGAGACTGGGGGTACAGAACTAGAGACAGGGGACTTAGAACTAGAGACGGGGGGCTCCAGAACTAGAGACAGGGGCTACAGAACTAGAGACGGGGGCTACAGAACTAGAGACGGGGGCTACAGAACTAGAGACGGGGGGGGGCTATAGAACTAGAGACGGGGGCTACAGAACTAGAGACGGGGACTCCAGAACTAGAGGAGGGGCTCTAGAACTAGAGACGGGGCTCCAGAACTAGAGACGGGGGCTAGAACTAGAGAGCATACAGAACTAGACATCTTGGGGCTATAGAACTAGAGAGAGGGGCTATAGAACTAGAGACGGGGACGGGCCAGAACTAGAGACTGGGGCAACAGAACTAGAGACGGGGTTAAATAAACTAGAGACGGGGATTTACAGAACTAGAGACAGGGGTTATAGAACTAGAGACGGGGGCTACGGGGGTTATAGAACTAGAGACGGGGCTATAGAACTAGAGACGGGGGCTATAGAACAAGTGACGGGGTTATAGAACTAGAGACGGGGTTATAGAACTAGAGAGACAGGGGTTTATAGAACTAGAGACGGGGCTATAGAACTAGAGACGGGGCTACAGAACTAGAGACGGGGCTCAGAACTAGAGACGGGGTTACAGACTAGAGACAGGGGGTCTCTAGAACTAGAGACGGGGGCTACAGAACTAGAGACGGGGAGAACTAGAGACGGGGGGCTAACAGAACAGGGGCTACAGAACTAGAGACGGGGCTACAGAACTAGAACTCTAGAACTAGAGACGGGGGCTAGAACAGAACTAGAGACAGGGGCTATAGAAATAGAGACGGGGCTATAGAACTAGAGACGGGGGGCTATAGAACTAGAGACGGGGCTACAGAACTAGAGACGGGGGCTATAGAACTAGAGACGGGGCTCCCAGAACTAGAGACGGGGACTCTAGAACTAGAGACGGGGCTACAGAACTAGAGACGGGGCTATAGAACTAGAGAGGGGGCTACAGAACTAGAGACGGGGGGCTACAGAACTAGAGACGGGGCTCTAGAACTAGAGACGGGGTTATAGAACTAGAGACAGGGGCTATAGAGACTAGAGACGGGGCTATAGAACAAGAGATGGGGGCTCTAGAACTAGAGACGGGGGGGGCAACAGAACTAGAGACGGGGTTACAAAACTAGAGACGGGGGTTACAGAACTAGAGACGGGTGTTATAGAACTAGAGACGGGGGGCTATAGAACTAGAGACGGGGCTATAGAACTAGAGACTGGGGTTATAGAACTAGAGACGGGGCTATAGAACTAGAGACGGGGCTATAGAACAAGGACGGAGGTTATAGAACTAGAGACGGGGTTATAGAACTAGAGACGGGGTTATAGAACTAGAGACGGGGTTATAGAACTAGAGACGGGGGGCTACAGAACTAGAGACGGGGGCAACAGAACTAGAGACGGGGGGATTACAGACCTAGAGACGGGGTCTCTAGAACTAGAGACGGGGGGCTACAGAACTTGAGACGGGGGCTACAGAACTAGAGACGGGGGGCTACAGAACTAGAGACGGGGCTCTAGAACTAGAGACGGGGGCTACAGAACTAGAGACAGGGGCTATAGAGAGACGGGGCTATAGAACTAGAGACGGGGCTATAGAACTAGAGACGGGGCTATAGAACTAGAGACGGGGCTATAGAACTAGAGACGGGGCTATAGAACTAGAGACGGGGGCTCCAGAACTAGAGACGGGGGCTCTAGAACTAGAGACGGGGCTACAGAACTAGAGACGGGGCTATAGAACTAGAGACGGGGGCTACAGAACTAGAGACGGGGCTACAGAACTAGAGACGGGGGCTACAGAACTAGAGACGGGGGGCTACAGAACTAGAGACGGGGGTTACAGACTAGAGACGGGGTCTCTAGAACAAGAGACAGGGGTTATAGAACTAGAGACGGGGGCTATAGAACTAGAGACGGGGTTATAGAACTAGAGACGGGGCTCTAGAACTAGAGACGGGGGTTACAGAACTAGAGGGGGTTACAGAACTAGAGACGGGGTTATAGAACTAGAGACGGGGGCTATAGAACTAGAGATGGGGTTATAGAACTAGAGACGGGGCTTAGAACTAGAGACGGGGGTTATAGAACAAGAGACTGGGGGTTATAGAACTAGAGACAGGGGTTATAGAACTAGAGACGGGGGCTATAGAACTAGAGACGGGGGTTATAGAACTAGAGACAGGGGCTCTAGAACTAGAGACGGGGCTACAGAACTAGAGACAGAACTAGAGACAGGGGCTACAGACCTAGAGACGGGGTCTCTAGAACTAGAGACAGGGTTACAGAACTAGAGACGGGGCTCTAGAACTAGAGACGGGGCTACAGAACTAGAGACGGGGCTATAGAACTAGAGACGGGGGCTACAGAACTAGAGACGGGGCTCTAGAACTAGAGACGGGGCTCAGAACTAGAGACAGGGGCTTAGAACTAGAGACGGGGGGTTATAGAACTAGAGACGGGGGCTACAGAACTAGAGACGGGGCTCTAGAACTAGAGACGGGGCTACAGAACTAGAGAAAGGGTCTCTAGAACTAGAGACTGGGGCTCTAGAACTAGAGACAGGGGTTATAGAACTAGAGACGGGGCTATAGAACTAGAGACTGGGGCTCTAGAACTAGAGACGGGGCTCTAGAACTAGAGACTGGGGGCCAGAACTAGAGACGGGGCTCCAGAACTAGAGACGGGGGCTCAGAACTAGAGACAGGGGCTACAGAACTAGAGACGGGGCTCAGAACTAGAGACGGGGCTACAGAACTAGAGACGGGGGCTATAGAACTAGAGACGGGGCTACAGAACTAGAGGGGGGCTACAGAACTAGAGACGGGGCTACAGAACTAGAGACGGGGCTACAGAACTAGAGACGGGGGTTAGAGAACTAGAGACGGGGGCTATAGAACTAGAGACGGGGCTACAGAACTAGAGACGGGGTTACAGAACTAGAGACGGGGGGGGTTACAGAACTAGAGACGGGGGTTATAGAACTAGAGACGGGGTTATAGAACTAGAGACGGGGGGTTATAGAACTAGAGACGGGGTTATAGAACTAGAGACGGGGTTATAGAACTAGAGACGGGGTTATAGAACTAGAGACGGGGGTTATAGAACTAGAGACGGGGGGTTATAGAACTAGAGACGGGGGCTTAGAACAGAACTAGAACGGGGTTACAGAGACGGGGGCTATAGAACTAGAGACGGGGGCTACAGAACTAGAGACGGGGCTACAGAACTAGAGACGGGGCTACAGAACTAGAGACGGGGCTCTAGAACTAGAGACGGGGGCTACAGAACTAGAGACGGGGCTATAGAACTAGAGACGGGGCTATAGAACTAGAGACGGGGGGCTATAGAACTAGAGACGGGGGCTACAGAACTAGAGACGGGGCTATAGAACTAGAGACGGGGCTCCAGAACTAGAGACGGGGCTATAGAACTAGAGACGGGGCTCCAGAACTAGAGACGGGGGGACTATAGAACTAGAGACGGGGGCTACAGAACTAGAGACAGGGGGCTACAGAACTAGAGACGGGGCTACAGAACTAGAGACGGGGCTCTAGAACTAGAGACGGGGCTACAGAACTAGAGACGGGGGCTACAGAACTAGAGACGGGGCTACAGACCTAGAGACGGGGCTCTAGAACTAGAGACGGGGGTTATAGAACTAGAGACAGAACTAGAGACAGGGGCTATAGAACAAGAGACGGGGTTATAGAACTAGAGACGGGGTTTTAGAACTAGAGACGGGGGCTATAGAACTAGAGACGGGGTTATAGAACTAGAACGGGGTTATAGACTAGAGGGGGTTATAGAACTAGAGACGGGGGCTACAGAACTAGAGACGGGGTTACAGAACTAGAGACGGGGTTACAAAACTAGAGACGGGGTTACAGAACTAGAGACGGGGTTATAGAACTAGAGACGGGGGCTATAGAACTAGAGACGGGGTTATAGAACTAGAGATGGGGGCTATAGAACTAGAGACGGGGCTATAGAACAAGAGACGGGGGTTATAGAACTAGAGACGGGGTTATAGAACTAGAGACGGGGGGTTATAGAACTAGAGACGGGGTTATAGAACTAGAGATGGGGGCTACAGAACTAGAGACGGGGGTTACAGAACTAGAGACGGGGGTTATAGAACTAGAGACGGGGGCTCCAGAACTAGAGACGGGGCTACAGAACTAGAGACGGGGGCTACAGAACTAGAGACGGGGCTACAGAACTAGAGACGGGGCTACAGAACTAGAGACGGGGGCTACAGAACTAGAGACGGGGCTATAGAACTAGAGACGGGGCTACAGAACTAGAGACTACAGAACTAGAGACGGGGCTATAGAACTAGAGACGGGGCTACAGAACTAGAGACGGGGTTCTAGAACTAGAGACGGGGTTATAGAACTAGAACTAGAACTAGAGACAGGGGTTATAGAACTAGAGACGGGGCTATAGAAAAGAGACGGGGTTATAGAACTAGAGACGGGGGTTATAGAACTAGAGACGGGGGTTATAGAACTAGAGACGGGGTTATAGAACTAGAGACGGGGGCAACAGAACTAGAGACGGGGTTACAGACCTAGAGACGGGGTCTGTAGAACTAGATACGGGGGCTACAGAACTTGAGACGGGGGCTACAGAACTAGAGACGGGGGCTCTAGAACTAGAGACGGGGGGCTCTAGAACTAGAGACAGGGGGGGCTACAGAACTAGAGACGGGGCTATAGAACTAGAGACGGGGGGCTATAGAACTAGAGACGGGGGCTATAGAACTAGAGACGGGGGCTACATAACTAGAGACGGGGCTATAGAACTAGAGACGGGGGCTCCAGAACTAGAGACGGGACTCTAGAACTAGAGACGGGGGCTACAGAACTAGAGACGGGGGCTATAGAACTAGAACGGGGGGCTACAGAACTAGAGACGGGGGCTACAGAACTAGAGACGGGGGCTACAGAACTAGAGACGGGGGCTACAGAACTAGAGACGGGGTTACAGACCTAGAGACGGGGTCTCTAGAACTAGAGACGGGGGTTATAGAACTAGAGACAGGGGCTATAGATATAGAGACGGGGGCTATAGAACAAGAGACGGGGGTTATAGAACTAGAGACGGGGGTTATAGACCTAGAGACGGGGGCTATAGAACTAGAGACGGGGTTATAGACCTAGAGACGGGGGTTATAGAACTAGAGACAGGGGGCTATAGAACTAGAGACGGGGCTACAGAACTAGAGACGGGGTTACAGAACTAGAGATGGGGGTTACAAAACTAGAGACGGGGGTTACAGAACTAGAGACGGGGTTATAGAACTAGAGACGGGGGCTATAGAACTAGAGATGGGGTTATAGAACTAGAGACGGGGGGCTATAGAACTAGAGACGGGGGCTATAGAACTAGAGACGGGGGTTATAGAACTAGAGACGGGGGGAGAACTAGAGACGGGGTTATAGAACTAGAGACGGGGTTATAGAACTAGAGACGGGGGCTACAGAACTAGAGACGGGGGCTACAGAACTAGAGACGGGGTTACAGACCTAGAGACGGGGTCTCTAGAACTAGAGACGGGGGCTACAGAACTTGAGACGGGGGCTACAGAACTAGAGACGGGGGCTACAGAACTAGAGACGGGGGCTCTAGAACTAGAGACGGGGGCTACAGAACTAGAGACGGGGGCTATAGAACTAGAGACGGGGGCTATAGAACTAGAGACGGGGGCTACAGAACTAGAGACGGGGGCTACAGAACTAGAGACGGGGGCTCTAGAACTGGAGACAGGGGCTCTAGAACTGGAGACAGGGGCTCTAGAACTGGAGACAGGGGCTCTAGAACTGGAGACAGGGGCTCTAGAACTGGAGACAGGGGCTCTAGATATTGGGGCTCTAGAACTAGAGACAGTGGTTAGAACTAGAGACAGTGGTTAGAACTAGAGACAGGGGCTCTAGAACTAGAGACTAGGGCTCAGAACTGGAAAAAGTGGCTCTAGATACTAGAGACTGGGGCTCTAGAAATAGAGACAGTGGTTAGAACTAGAGACAGTGGTTAGAACTAGAGACAGGGGCTCTAGAAGAGACTGGGGCTCCAGAACTAGAGACCGGGGCTCTAGAACTAGAGACGGGGGCTACAGAACTAGAGACGGGGGCTCCAGAACTAGAGACGGGGGCTCCAGAACTAGAGACGGGGCTCCAGAACTAGAGACGGGGCTACAGAACTAGAGACGGGGTTACAGACCTAGAGACGGGGGCTACAGAACTAGAGACGGGGTTACAGAACTAGAGACGGGGCTACAGAACTAGAGACGGGGGTTACAGAACCTAGAGACGGGGCTACAGAACTAGAGACAGAACTAGGGGTTACAGAACTAGAGACGGGGGGCTACAGAACTAGAGACGGGGTTACAGAACTAGAGACGGGGTCTGTAGAACTAGAACGGGGGCTACAGAACTGAGACGGGGCTACAGAACTAGAGACGGGGCTACAGAACTAGAGACGGGGGCTCTAGAACTAGAGACGGGGCTATAGAACTAGAGACAGGGGGCTATAGAACTAGAGACGGGGGGGGCTATAGAACTAGAGACGGGGGGCTACAGAACTAGAGACGGGGGCTATAGAACTAGAGACGGGGGGCTCCAGAACTAGAGACGGGGACTCTAGAACTAGAGACGGGGGCTACAGAACTAGAACTAGAACTAGAGACGGGGCTACAGAACTAGAGACGGGGGCTACAGAACTAGAGACGGGGGCTACAGAACTAGAGACGGGGCTACAGAACTAGAGACGGGGGTTACAGAACTAGAGACGGGGTCTCTAGAACTAGAGACGGGGTTATAGAACTAGAGACGGGGCTATAGAACTAGAGACGGGGCTATAGAACAAGAGAGGGGGTTATAGAACTAGAGACGGGGCTAGAGACAGGGGCTATAGAACTAGAGACGGGGCTATAGAACTAGAGACGGGGCTATAGAACTAGAGACGGGGGCTATAGAACTAGAGACGGGGGCTACAGAACTAGAGACGGGGCTACAGAACTAGAGACGGGGTTACAGAACTAGAGACGGGGTTACAGAACTAGAGACGGGGTTATAGAACTAGAGACGGGGCTATAGAACTAGAGACGGGGTTATAGAACTAGAGATGGGGGCTATAGAACTAGAGAGGGGGCTACAGAACAAGAGACGGGGTTATAGAACTAGAGACGGGGTTATAGAACTAGAGACGGGGTTATAGAACTAGAGACGGGGTTATAGAACTAGAGACAGGGGGCTACAGAACTAGAGACGGGGCTACAGAACTAGAGACGGGGTTACAGACCTAGAGACGGGGTCTCTAGAACTAGAGACGGGGTTACAGAACTAGAGACGGGGGGCTACAGAACTAGAGACGGGGGGTTACAGACCTAGAGACGGGGTCTGTAGAACTAGAACGGGGGGCTATAGAAATAGAGACGGGGGCTATAGAACTAGAGACGGGGCTATAGAACTAGAGACGGGGGGCTACAGAACTAGAGACGGGGGGCTATAGAACTAGAGACGGGGGCTCCAGAACTAGAGACGGGGACTCTAGAACTAGAGACGGGGGCTACAGAACTAGAGACAGGGGGCTATAGAACTAGAGACGGGGGCTACAGAACTAGAGACGGGGGCTACAGAACTAGAGACGGGGGCTACAGAACTAGAGACGGGGGCTACAGAACTAGAGACGGGGTTACAGACCTAGAGACGGGGTCTCTAGAACTAGAGACGGGGTTATAGAACTAGAGAAGGGGCTATAGATATAGAGACGGGGCTATAGAACAAGAGACGGGGGTTATAGAACTAGAGACGGGGGTTATAGACCTAGAGACGGGGGCTATAGAACTAGAGACGGGGTTATAGACCTAGAGACGGGGTTATAGAACTAGAGACAGGGGGCTATAGAACTAGAGACGGGGCTACAGAACTAGAGACGGGGGTTACAGAACTAGAGACGGGGTTACAAAACTAGAGACGGGGGTTACAGAACTAGAGACGGGGGTTATAGAACTAGAGACGGGGGCTATAGAACTAGAGACGGGGGTTATAGAACTAGAGACGGGGCTATAGAACTAGAGACGGGGCTATAGAACAAGTGACGGGGGTTATAGAACTAGAGACGGGGTTATAGAACTAGAGACGGGGTTATAGAACTAGAGACGCGGGTTATAGAACTAGAGATGGGGGCTACAGAACTAGAGACGGGGGCTACAGAACTAGAGACGGGGTTACAGACCTAGAGACGGGGTCTCTAGAACTAGAGACAGGGGCTACAGAGAGACGGGGGCTACAGAACTAGAGACGGGGTTACAGACTAGAGACGGGGGCTCTAGAACTAGAGACGGGGGCTACAGAACTAGAGACGGGGGCTACAGAACTAGAGACGGGGCTACAGAACTAGAGACGGGGCTACAGAACTAGAGACGGGGCTCTAGAACTAGAGACGGGGCTACAGAACTAGAGACGGGGGCTATAGAACTAGAGACGGGGGCTATAGAACTAGAGACGGGGCTACAGAACTAGAGACGGGGCTACAGAACTAGAGACGGGGCTACAGAACTAGAGACGGGGGCTACAGAACTAGAGACGGGGTTACAGAACTAGAGACGGGGGCTATAGAACTAGAGACAGGGGGTTATAGAACTAGAGACGGGGCTATAGAACAAGAGACAGGGGTTATAGAACTAGAGACGGGGTTATAGACCTCTAGAACTAGAACTAGAGACGGGGTTATAGAACTAGAGACGGGGTTATAGAACTAGAGACGGGGCAACAGACCTAGAGACGGGGTCTGTAGAACTAGAGACGGGGGCTACAGAACTTGAGACGGGGCTACAGAACTAGAGACGGGGCTACAGAACTAGAGACGGGGGCTCTAGAACTAGAGACGGGGCTACAGAACTAGAGACGGGGGCTATAGAAATAGAGACGGGGCTATAGAACTAGAGACGGGGGCTATAGAACTAGAGACGGGGCTACAGAACTAGAGACGGGGCTATAGAACTAGAGACGGGGCTAGAGAACTAGAGATGGGGGCTACAGAACTAGAGACGGGGGCTATAGAACTAGAGACGGGGGCTACAGAACTAGAGACGGGGGGCTACAGAACTAGAGACGGGGGTACAGAACAAGAGACGGGGTTATAGAACTAGAGACGGGGTTTTAGAACTAGAGACGGGGGTTTTAGAACTAGATACGGGGGCTATAGAACTAGAGACGGGGGCTATAGAACAAGAGACGGGGGTTATAGAACAAGAGACGGGGGTTATAGAACTAGAGACGGGGGTTATAGAACTAGAGACGGGGGTTTTAGAACTAGAGACGGGGGCTATAGAACTAGAGACGGGGGTTATAGAACTAGAGACTGGGGTTATAGAACTAGAGACCGGGGGCTACAGAACTAGAGACGGGGGCTACAGAACTAGAGACTGGGGCTACAGAACTAGAGACGTGGGCTTCAGAACTAGAGCCGGGGGTTTACAGACCTAGAGACGGGGGCTCTAGAACTGGAGATGGGCTCTAGAACTGGGAGACAGGGGCTCTAGAACTGGAGACAGGGGCTCTAGATATAGAGACTGGGGCTCTAGAAATAGAGACAGTGGTTAGAACTAAAGACAGTGGTTAGAACTAGAGACAGGGGCTCTAGAACTAGAGACTGGGGCTCCAGAACTGGAAAAAGTGGCTCTAGATATAGAGACTGGGGCTCTAGAAATAGAGACAGTGGTTAGAACTAGAGACAGTGGTTAGAACTAGAGACGGGGGCTCTAGAACTAGAGACTGGGGCTCCAGAACTAGAGACCGGGGCTCTAGAACTAGAGACGGGGCTACAGAACTAGAGACGGGGGCTCCAGAACTAGAGACGGGGGCTCCAGAACTAGAGACGGGGGCTCCAGAACTAGAGACGGGGGCTACAGAACTAGAGACGGGGGCTAGAGAACTAGAGACGGGGGCTCCAGAACTAGAGACGGGGGCTACAGAACTAGAGACGGGGGCTACAGAACTAGAGACGGGGGCTACAGAACTAGAGACGGGTGTTACAGAACTAGAGACGGGGGCTCTAGGAACTGGAGACGGGCTCTAGAACTGGAGACAGGGGCTCTAGAACTGGAGACAGGGGCTCTAGAACTGGAGACAGGGGCTCTAGATATAGAACTGGGGCTCTAGAGACAGGGTTAGAACTAGAGACACAGAACTAGAGACAGGGGCTAGAACTAGAGACTGGGGCTCCAGAACTGGAAAAAGTGTCTCTAGATATAGAGACTGGGGCTCTAGAAATAGAGACAGTGGTTAGAACTAGAAACAGTGGTTAGAACTAGAGACAGTGGTTAGAACTAGAGACGGGGGCTCTAGAACTAGAGACTGGGGCTCCAGAACTAGAGACGGGGGCTAGAGAACTAGAGACGGGGGCTACAGAACTAGAGACGGGGGCTACAGAACTAGAGACGGGGCTACAGAACTAGAGACGGGGTTACAGAACTAGAGACGGGGGCTACAGAACTAGAGACGGGGCTACAGAACTAGAGACGGGGGCTACAGAACTAGAGACGGGGGTTATAGAACTAGAGACGGGGCTATAGAACTAGAGACGGGGTTATAGAACTAGAGACGGGGCTATAGAACAAGAGACGGGGTTATAGAACTAGAGAACTGACGGGGGGTTATAGAACTAGAGACGGGGTTATAGAACTAGAGACGGGGTTATAGAACTAGAGACGGGGGTTATAGAACTAGAGACGGGGGCAACAGAACTAGAGACGGGGTTACAGACCTAGAGACGGGGTCTGTAGAACTAGAGGGGGGGGCTACAGAACTTGAGACGGGGCTCTAGAACTAGAGACGGGGCTACAGAACTAGAGACGGGGGCTATAGAAATAGAGACGGGGGGCTATAGAACTAGAGACAGGGGCTATAGAACTAGAGACGGGGGCTACAGAACTAGAGACGGGGCTATAGAACTAGAGACGGGGGCTCCAGAACTAGAGACGGGGGGACTCTAGAACTA
Source organism: Oncorhynchus nerka (assembly GCF_034236695.1). Classification (NCBI taxonomy): domain Eukaryota; kingdom Metazoa; phylum Chordata; class Actinopteri; order Salmoniformes; family Salmonidae; genus Oncorhynchus; species Oncorhynchus nerka. The sequence goes on from NW_027038812.1 coordinate 15,041, forward strand.
GAGGCGGGGGCTACAGAACTAGAGACAGGGGCTATAGAACTAGAGACGGGGGCTACAGAACTAGAGACGGGGGGCTACAGAACTAGAGACGGGGGCTACAGAACTAGAGACGGGGCTACAGAACTAGAGACGGGGTTACAGACCTAGAGAACTAGAAGACGGGGTTATAAAACTAGAGACAGGGGCTATAGATATAGAGACGGGGCTATAGAACAAGAGACGGGGTTATAGAACTAGAGACGGGGTTATACTAGAGACGGGGGCTATAGAACTAGAGACGGGGTTATAGAACTAGAGACGGGGTTATAGAACTAGAGACGAGGGCTATAGAACTAGAGACGGGGCTACAGAACTAGAGACGGGGTTACAAAACTAGAGACGGGGGTTACAGAACTAGAGACGGGGTTATAGAACTAGAGACGGGGGTTATAGAACTAGAGACGCGGGTTATAGAACTAGAGATGGGGGCTACAGAACTAGAGACGGGGGCTACAGAACTAGAGACGGGGTTACAGACCTAGAGACGGGGTCTCTAGAACTAGAGACGGGGGCTACAGAACTTGAGACGGGGCTACAGAACTAGAGACGGGGGCTACAGAACTAGAGACGGGGCTCTAGAACTAGAGACGGGGGCTACAGAACTAGAGACGGGGCTATAGAACTAGAGACGGGGGCTATAGAACTAGAGACAGGGGGCTACAGAACTAGAGACGGGGCTACAGAACTAGAGACGGGGGTTACAGAACTAGAGACGGGGGTTACAAAACTAGAGACGGGGTTACAGAACTAGAGACGGGGGTTATAGAACTAGAGACGGGGCTATAGAACTAGAGACGGGGCTATAGAACTAGAGACGGGGGTTATAGAACTAGAGACGGGGCTATAGAACAAGTGACGGGGTTATAGAACTAGAGACGGGGGTTATAGAACTAGAGACGGGGTTATAGAACTAGAGACGGGGTTATAGAACTAGAGATGGGGGCTACAGAACTAGAGACGGGGGGCAACAGAACTAGAGACGGGGCTACAGAACTAGAGACGGGGGGCTACAGAACTAGAGACGGGGGCTCTAGAACTAGAGACGGGGCTACAGAACTAGAGACAGGGCTATAGAAATAGAGACGGGGCTATAGAACTAGAGACGGGGCTATAGAACTAGAGACGGGGGCTACAGAACTAGAGACGGGGCTATAGAACTAGAGACGGGGGCTCCAGAACTAGAGACGGGGACTCTAGAACTAGAGACGGGGGCTACAGAACTACAGACGGGGGCTATAGAACAAGAGACGGGGCTATAGAACAAGAGACGGGGGCTACAGAACTAGAGACGGGGTTACAGAACTAGAGACGGGGTTACAAAACTAGAGACGGGGGGTTACAGAACTAGAGACGGGGTTATAGAACTAGAGACGGGGCTATAGAACTAGAGACAGGGGTTATAGAACTAGAGACGGGGGCTATAGAACTAGAGATGGGGCTATAGAACAAGGCGGGGTTATAGAACTAGAGATGGGGGTTATAGAACTAGAGACGGGGGGCTATAGAACTAGAGACGGGGCTATAGAACAAGAGACGGGGTTATAGAACTAGAGACGGGGGTTATAGAACTAGAGACGGGGGGCTATAGAACAAGAGACGGGGGTTATAGAACTAGAGACGGGGCTATAGAACTAGAGACGGGGGCTACAGAACTAGAGACGGGGGTTACAGAACTAGAGACAGGGGGGCTACAAAACTAGAGACGGGGTTACAGAACTAGAGACGGGGTTATAGAACTAGAGACGGGGGCTATAGAACTAGAGACGGGGTTATAGAAACGGGGGCTATAGAACTAGAGACGGGGGCTATAGAACAAGAGACGGGGTTATAGAACTAGAGACGGGGGTTATAGAACTAGAGACGGGGGTTATAGAACTAGAGACGCGGGTTATAGAACTAGAGATGGGGGCTACAGAACTAGAGACGGGGGCTACAGAACTAGAGACGGGGTTACAGACCTAGAGACGGGTCTCTAGAACTAGAACGGGGGCTACAGAACTTGAGACGGGGCTACAGAACTAGAGACGGGGCTACAGAACTAGAGACGGGGGCTCTAGAACTAGAGACAGGGGGCTACAGAACTAGAGACAGGGGGCTATAGAACTAGAGACGGGGGCTATAGAACTAGAGACAGGGGCTACAGAACTAGAGACGGGGGCTACAGAACTAGAGACGGGGTTACAGAACTAGAGACGGGGGTTACAAAACTAGAGACGGGGGTTACAGAACTAGAGACGGGGTTATAGAACTAGAGACGGGGCTATAGAACTAGAGACGGGGCTATAGAACTAGAGACGGGGGTTATAGAACTAGAGACGGGGCTATAGAACAAGTGACGGGGTTATAGAACTAGAGACGGGGTTATAGAACTAGAGACGGGGTTATAGAACTAGAGACGGGGGGTTATAGAACTAGAGACGGGGGCTACAGAACTAGAGACGGGGGCAACAGAACTAGAGACGGGATTACAGACATAGAGACGGGGTCTCTAGAACTAGATACGGGGGCTACAGAACTTGAGACGGGGGCTACAGAACTAGAGACGGGGGCTACAGAACTAGAGACGGGGGCTCTAGAACTAGAGACGGGGGCTACAGAACTAGAGACAGGGGCTATAGAAATAGAGACGGGGGCTATAGAACTAGAGACGGGGGCTATAGAACTAGAGACGGGGGCTACAGAACTAGAGACGGGGGCTATAGAACTAGAGACAGGGGCTCCAGAACTAGAGACGGGGACTCTAGAACTAGACAGGGGGCTACAGAACTACAGACGGGGCTATAGAACAAGAGACGGGGGCTATAGAACAAGAGACGGGGGCTACAGAACTAGAGACGGGGTTACAGAACTAGAGACAGGGGTTACAAAACTAGAGACAGGGGTTACAGAACTAGAGACGGGGTTATAGAACTAGAGACGGGGGCTATAGAACTAGAGACGGGGTTATAGAACTAGAGACGGGGGCTATAGAACTAGAGACGGGGCTATAGAACAAGAGACGGGGGTTATAGAACTAGAGACGGGGTTATAGAACTAGAGACGGGGTTATACTAGAGACGGGGGTTATAGAGACGGGGGTTATAGAACTAGAGACGGGGTTACAGAACTAGAGACGGGGGGTTACAGAACTAGAGACAGGGTTACAGACCTAGAGGGGTCTCAGAACTAGAGACGGGGGCTACAGAACTAGAGACGGGGCTACAGAACTAGAGATGGGGGCTCTAGAACTAGAGACGGGGGCTACAGAACTAGAGACGGGGGCTACAGAACTAGAGACGGGGGCTATAGAACTAGAGACGGGGGGCTATAGAACTAGAGACGGGGGCTACAGAACTAGAGACGGGGCTACAGAACTAGAGACGGGGTTACAGACCTAGAGATGGGGGTTATAGAACTAGAGACGGGGTTATAGAACTAGAGACGGGGGCTACAGAACTAGAGACGGGGGCAACAGAACTAGAGACGGGGGGTTACAAAACTAGAGACGGGGTTACAGAACTAGAGACGGGGGTTATAGAACTAGAGACGGGGCTACAGAACTAGAGACGGGGGTTATAGAACTAGAGACGGGGCTATAGAACTAGAGACGGGGCTATAGAACTGACGGGGGGTTATAGAACTAGAGACGGGGTTATAGAACTAGAGACGGGGTTATAGAACTAGAGACGCGGGTTATAGAACTAGAGGAGGGGGCTACAGAACTAGAGACTGGGGCTACAGAACTAGAGACGGGGGGCTACAGAACTAGAGACGGGGCTCTAGAACTAGAGACGGGGGCTACAGAACTAGAGACGGGGGCTATAGAACTAGAGACGGGGGCTATAGAACTAGAGACGGGGGCTACAGAACTAGAGACGGGGGCTACAGAACTAGAGACGGGGGCTATAGAACTAGAGACGGGGGCTCCAGAACTAGAACTAGAGAGACACGGGGCTACAGAACTAGAGACAGGGGGCTATAAAACTAGAGACGGGGGCTACAGAACTAGAGACGGGGGCTACAGAACTAGAGACGGGGGCTACAGAACTAGAGACGGGGGCTACAGAACAAGAGACGTGGGCTACAGAACTAGAGACGGGGGTTTACAGACCTAGAGACGGGGGCTCTAGAACTGGAGACGGGCTCTAGAACTGGAGACAGGGGCTCTAGAACTGGAGACAGGGGCTCTAGAACTGGAGACAGGGGCTCTAGATATAGAGACTGGGGCTCTAGAAATAGAGACAGTGGTTAGAACTAGAGACAGTGGTTAGAACTAGAGACTGGGGCTCCAGAACTGGAAAAAGTGGCTCTAGATATAGAGACTGGGGCTCTAGAAATAGAGACAGTGGTTAGAACTAGAGACAGTGGTTAGAACTAGAGACGGGGGCTCTAGAACTAGAGACTGGGGCTCCAGAACTAGAGACCGGGGCTCTAGAACTAGAGACGGGGGCTACAGAACTAGAGACGGGGGCTCCAGAACTAGAGACGGGGGCTCCAGAACTAGAGACGGGGGCTCCAGAACTAGAGACGGGGGCTACAGAACTAGAGACGGGGGCTAGAGAACTAGAGACGGGGGCTACAGAACTAGAGACGGGGGCTACAGAACTAGAGACGGGGGCTACAGAACTAGAGACGGGGGTTACAGAACTAGAGACGGGGCTATAGAACTAGAGACGGGGCTACAGAACTAGAGACGGGGGTTACAGAACTAGAGACAGGGGCAACAGAACTAGAGACGGGGGTTACAAAACTAGAGACGGGGGTTACAGAACTAGAGACGGGGGTTACAGAACTAGAGACGGGGGTTATAGAACTAGAGACGGGGGCTATAGAACTAGAGACTGGGGTTATAGAACTAGAGACGGGGGCTATAGAACTACGGGGCTATAGAACAAGTGACGGGGTTATAGAACTAGAGACGTGGGCTACAGAACTAGAGACGGGGGTTTACAGACCTAGAGACGGGGGCTCTAGGAACTGGAGACGGGCTCTAGAACTGGAGACAGGGGCTCTAGAACTGGAGACAGGGGCTCTAGAACTGTAGACAGGGGCTCTAGAACTGGAAACGGGGGCTCTAGAACTAGAGACAGGGGGCTCTAGATATAGAACTGGGGCTCTAGAAATAGAGACAGTGGTTAGAACTAGAGACAGTGGTTAGAACTAGAGACAGTGGTTAGAACTAGAGACAGTGGTTAGAACTAGAGACAGTGGTTCGAAATAGAGACGGGGGCTATAGAACTAGAGACTGGGGCTCCAGGACTAGAGACCGGGGCTCTAGAACTAGAGACGGGGGCTACAGAACTAGAGACGGGGACTCCAGAACTAGAGACGGGGGCTCCAGAACTAGAGACGGGGGCTCCGGAACTAGAGACGGGGGGCTCCCGGAACTAGAGACGGGGCTATAGAACTAGAGACGGGGTTATAGAACTAGAGACGGGGTTATAGAACTAGAGACGGGGTTATAGAACTAGAGACGGGGTTATAGAACTAGAGACGGGGCTACAGAACTAGAGACGGGGCAACAGAACTAGAGACGGGGTTACAAAACTAGAGACGGGGGGTTACAGAACTAGAGACGGGGGTTAGAGAACTAGAGACGGGGCTATTGAACAAGAGACGGGGGTTATAGAACTAGAGACGGGGGCTATAGAACTAGAGACGGGGGTTATAGAACAAGAGACGGGGTTATAGAACTAGAGACGGGGCTATAGAACTAGAGACGGGGTTATAGAACTAGAGACGCGGGTTATAGAACTAGACGGGTTATAGGGGCTACAGAACTAGAGACGGGGCTACAGAACTAGAGACGGGGCTACAGAACTAGAGACGGGGCTCTAGAACTAGAGACGGGGCTACAGAACTAGAGACGGGGGCTATAGAACTAGAGACGGGGCTATAGAACTAGAGACGGGGGCTACAGAACTAGAGACGGGGGCTACAGAACTAGACGGGGGGCTATAGAACTAGAGAACTAGAGACGGGGGCTCTAGAACTAGAGACGGGGGCTACAGAACTAGAGACAGGGGGCTATAAAACTAGAGACGGGGGCTACAGAACTAGAGACGGGGGCTACAGAACTAGAGACGGGGGCTACAGAACAAGAGACGTGGGCTACAGAACTAGAGACGGGGGTTTACAGACCTAGAGACGGGGGCTCTAGAACTGGAGACGGGGCTCTAGAACTGGAGACAGGGGCTCTAGAACTGGAGACAGGGGCTCTAGAACTGGAGACAGGGGCTCTAGATATAGAGACTGGGGCTCTAGAAATAGAGACAGTGGTTAGAACTAGAGACAGTGGTTAGAACTAGAGACAGGGGCTCTAGAACTAGAGACTGGGGCTCCAGAACTGGAAAAAGTGGCTCTAGATATAGAGACTGGGGCTCTAGAAATAGAGACAGTGGTTAGAACTAGAGACAGTGGTTAGAACTAGAGACGGGGGCTCTAGAACTAGAGACTGGGGCTCCAGAACTAGAGACTGGGGGCTCCAGAACTAGAGACGGGGGCTACAGAACTAGAGACGGGGGCTCCAGAACTAGAGACGGGGGCTCCAGAACTAGAGACGGGGGCTCAGAACAGAACTAGAGGGGGGCTACAGAACTAGAGACGGGGCTAGAGAACTAGAGACGGGGGCTACAGAACTAGAGACGGGGGCTACAGAACTAGAGACGGGGGCTACAGAACTAGAGACGGGTGTTACAGAACTAGAGACGGGGGCTATAGAACTAGAGACGGGGGCTACAGAACTAGAGACGGGGGTTACAGAACTAGAGACAGGGGCAACAGAACTAGAGACGGGGGTTACAAAACTAGAGACGGGGGTTACAGAACTAGAGACGGGGGTTACAGAACTAGAGACGGGGGTTATAGAACTAGAGACGGGGGCTATAGAACTAGAGACTGGGGTTATAGAACTAGAGACGGGGGCTATAGAACTAAAGACGGGGGCTATAGAACAAGTGACGGGGTTATAGAACTAGAGACGTGGGCTACAGAACTAGAGACGGGGGTTTACAGACCTAGAGACGGGGGCTCTAGGAACTGGAGACGGGCTCTAGAACTGGAGACAGGGGCTCTAGAACTGGAGACAGGGGCTCTAGAACTGGAGACAGGGGCTCTAGAACTGGAAACAGGGGCTCTAGAACTGGAGACAGGGGCTCTAGATATAGAGACTGGGGCTCTAGAAATAGAGACAGTGGTTAGAACTAGAGACAGTGGTTAGAACTAGAGACAGTGGTTAGAACTAGAGACAGTGGTTAGAACTAGAGACAGTGGTTCGAAATAGAGACGGGGGCTATAGAACTAGAGACTGGGGCTCCAGGACTAGAGACCGGGGCTCTAGAACTAGAGACGGGGGCTACAGAACTAGAGACGGGGACTCCAGAACTAGAGACGGGGGCCCCAGAACTAGAGACGGGGGCGCCGGAACTAGAGACGGGGGCTACGGAACTAGAGACAGGGGCTACAGAACTAGAGACGGGGGTTATAGAACTAGAGACGGGGGTTATAGAACTAGAGAGGGGTTATAGAACTAGAGACGGGGTTATAGAACTAGAGACGGGGGCTACAGAACTAGAGACGGGGGCAACAGAACTAGAGACGGGGGTTACAAAACTAGAGACGGGGTTACAGAACTAGAGACGGGGTTATAGAACTAGAGAGGGGGGCTATAGAACTAGAGGGGGTTATAGAACTAGAGACGGGGCTATAGAACTAGAGACAGGGGCTATAGAACAAGAGACGGGGTTATAGAACTAGAGACGGGGTTATAGAACTAGAGACGGGGTTATAGAACTAGAGACGGGGGTTATAGAACTAGAGACGGGGGCTACAGAACTAGAGACGGGGCTACAGAACTAGAGACGGGGGCTACAGAACTAGAGACGGGGCTCTAGAACTAGAGACGGGGGCTACAGAACTAGAGACTACAGAACTAGAGACGGGGGGGGGGCTATAGAACTAGAGACGGGGGCTATAGAACTAGAGACGGGGAGCTACAGAACTAGAGACGGGGCTACAGAACTAGAGACGGGGCTATAGAACTAGAGACGGGGCTCCAGAACTAGAGACGGGGCTCTAGAACTAGAGACGGGGGCTACAGAACTAGAGACAGGGGGCTATAGAACTAGAGACGGGGCTACAGAACTAGAGACGGGGCTACAGAACTAGAGACGGGGGCTACAGAACTAGAGACGTGGGCTACAGAACTAGAGACGGGGTTTACAGACCTAGAGACGGGGCTCTAGAACTGGAGACGGGGCTCTAGAACTGGAGACAGGGGCTCTAGAACTGAGACAGGGGCTCTAGAACTGGAGACAGGGCTCTAGATATGAGAGACTGGGGCTCTAGAAATAGAGACAGTGGTTAGAACTAGAGACAGTGGTTAGAACTAGAGACGGGGCTCTAGAACTAGAGACTGGGGCTCCAGAACTGGAAAAAGTGGCTCTAGAATAGAGACTGGGGCTCTAGAAATAGAGACAGTGGTTAGAACTAGAGACAGTGGTTTAGAACTAGAGACGGGGGGCTCTAGAACTAGAGACTGGGGCTCCAGAACTAGAGACGGGGCTCTAGAACTAGAGACGGGGCTACAGAACTAGAGACGGGGCTCCAGAACTAGAGACGGGGGCTCCAGAACTAGAGACGGGGGCTCCAGAACTAGAGACGGGGCTACAGAACTAGAGACGGGGCTATAGAACTAGAGACGGGGGCTACAGAACTAGAGACGGGGGGCTACAGAACTAGAGACGGGGGCTACAGAACTAGAGACGGGTGTTACAGAACTAGAGACGGGGCTATAGAACTAGAGACGGGGGCTACAGACCTAGAGAGGGGGTTACAGAACTAGAGACAGGGGCAACAGAACTAGAGACGGGGTTACAAAACTAGAGACGGGGTTACAGAACTAGAGACGGGGTTACAGAACTAGAGACGGGGTTATAGAACTAGAGACGGGGCTATAGAACTAGAGACTGGGGTTATAGAACTAGAGACGGGGGCTATAGAACTAGAGACGGGGCTATAGAACAAGTGACGGGGTTATAGAACTAGAGACGGGGCTATAGAACTAGAGACGGGGTTTACAGACCTAGAGACGGGGCTCTAGGAACTGGAGACGGGGGCTCTAGAACTAGAGACAGGGGCTACTAGAACTAGAGACAGGGGCTCAGAACTAGAGACAGGGGCTCTAGAACTGGAGACAGGGGCTCAGAACTAGAGACTGGGGCTCTAGAATAGAGACTGGGGTTAGAACTAGAGACTATAGAACTAGAGACAGGGGTTAGAACTAGAGACAGTGGTTAGAACTAGAACTAGAGACAGGGGCTATAGAACTAGAGACTAGGGGCTATAGAACTAGAGACAGGGGCTACAGAACTAGAGACGGGGGCTACAGAACTAGAGACGGGGCTATAGAACTAGAGACGGGGCTCAGAACTAGAGACGGGGCAGAACTAGAGACGGGGGCTACAGAACTAGAGACGGGGCTACAGAACTAGAGACGGGGGCTACAGAACTAGAGACGGGGCTACAGAACTAGAGACGGGGCTATCAGAACTAGAGACGGGGGCTATAGAACTAGAGACGGGGTTATAGAACTAGAGACGGGGTTATAGAACTAGAGACGGGGGGCTAGAACTAGAGACGGGGTTATAGAACTAGAGACGGGGGCTATAGAACTAGAGACGGGGCTATAGAACTAGAGACGGGGTCTATAGAACTAGAGTTTGATATAGGGGGCTATAGAACTAGAGACAGGGGGAACTAGAGACAGAACTAGAGACTAGGGGTTATAGAACTAGAGACGGGGGCTATAGAACTAGAGACGGGGGTTATAGAACTAGAGAACTAGAGGGGCTACAGAACTAGAGACAGGGGGGCTATAGAACTAGAGACGGGGTTATAGAACTAGAGACGGGGTTATAGAACTAGAGACGGGGCTATAGAACTAGAGACGGGGCTATAGAACTAGAGACGGGGCTAGAACTATAGAACTAGAGACAGGGGGTTACTAGAACTAGAGACAGGGCTATAGAACTAGAGACGGGGCTATAGAACTAGAGACGGGGGCTACAGAACTAGAGACGGGGCTACAGAACTAGAGACGGGATTACAGAACTAGAGACGGGGCTCTCAGAACTAGAGACGGGGGCTACAGAACTAGAGACGGGGCTACAGAACTAGAGACAGGGGCTATAGAACTAGAGACGGGGCTATAGAACTAGAGACGGGGGCTACAGAACTAGAGACAGGGGGCTCCCAGAACTAGAGACGGGGGCTAGAACTAGAGAGGGGGCTACAGAACTAGAGACGGGGCTATAGAACTAGAGACGGGGTTACAGAACTAGAGACGGGGGGCTATAGAAGACGGGGGCTACAGAACTAGAGACGGGGCTATAGAACTAGAGACGGGGGCTCTAGAACTAGAGAGACGGGGGCTACAGAACTGAGACGGGGAGACTAGGGGGGCTACAGAACTAGAGACGGGGGCTACAGAACTAGAGACGGGGGCTCTAGAACTAGAGACGGGGCTACAGAACTAGAGACGGGGGCTATAGAACTAGAGACGGGGGCTACAGAACTAGAGACGGGGGGCTATAGAACTAGAGACGGGGGCTACAGAACTAGAGACGGGGGGCTATAGAACTAGAGACGGGGGGCTCCAGAACTAGAGACGGGGGCTCTAGAACTAGAGACGGGGGCTATAGAACTAGAGACAGGGGCTATAGAACTAGAACTAGAACGGGGGGCTACAGAACTAGAGACGGGGCTACAGAACTAGAGACGGGGCTACAGAACTAGAGACGGGGGTTACAGAACTAGAGACGGGGGCTATAGAACTAGAGACGGGGGTTACAGAACTAGAGACAGGGGCTATAGTCAGAGACGGGGCAGGGCAGAACTAGAGACGGGGTTACAGAACTAGAGACGGGGGCTATAGAACTAGAGACGGGGTTATAGAACTAGAGACGGGGGTTATAGAACTAGAGACGGGGCTATAGAACTAGAGACATAGAACAAGGGGGTTATAGAACTAGAGACGGGGTTATAGAACTAGAGACGGGGTTATAGAACTAGAGACGGGGTTATAGAACTAGAGACGGGGCTACAGAACTAGAGACGGGGGCAACAGACTAGAGGGGGATTACAGAGACGGGGCTACAGAACTAGAGACGGGGGCTACAGAACTAGAGACGGGGGGCTACAGAACTAGAGACGGGGGGTTACAGAACTAGAGACGGGGGCTACAGAACTAGAGCGGGGGAACTAGGAGGCAGAACTAGAGACGGGGCTACAGAACTAGAGACGGGGCTATAGAACTAGAGACGGGGGGCTATAGAACTAGAGACGGGGCTATAGAACTAGAGACGGGGGCTATAGAACTAGAGACGGGGGGCTATAGAACTAGAGACGGGGCTACAGAACTAGAGACGGGGCTATAGAACTAGAGACGGGGGCTACAGAACTAGAGACAGGGGCTACAGAACTAGAGACGGGGCTACAGAACTAGAGACGGGGGCTACAGAACTAGAGACGGGGGCTACAGAACTAGAGACGGGGGCTACAGAACTAGAGACGGGGGTTATAGAACTAGAGACAGGGGCTCTAGAACTAGAGACGGGGCTATAGAACTAGAGAAGGGGCTATAGAACTAGAGACGGGGCTATAGAACTAGAGACGGGGGCTATAGAACTAGAGACAGGGGGGAACTAGAGACGGGGTTACAGAACTAGAGACGGGGGTTACAGAACTAGAGACGGGGCTACAGAACTAGAGAGGGGGGGAGACTAGAGGGGGCTATAGAACTAGAGACGGGGGGCTATAGAACAGCTATAGAATATAGAACTAGAGGGGGCTATAGAACTAGAGACGGGGGGCTAGAGACAGAACTAGAGGGGGTTACAGAACTAGAGACGGGGGCTCAGAACTAGAGACGGGGCTACAGAACTAGAGACGGGGTTACAGAACTAGAGACGGGGTTATAGAACTAGAGACGGGGCTATAGAACTAGAGACGGGGCTACAGAACTAGAGACGGGGGCTATAGAACTAGAGACGGGGCTATAGAACTAGAGACGGGGGCTATAGAACTAGAGACGGGGGGCTACAGAACTAGAGACGGGGTTATAGAACTAGAGACGGGGTTATAGAACTAGAGACGGGGGCTACAGAACTAGAGACGGGGTTACAGAACTAGAGACGGGGTTAGAACTAGAGACGGGGGCTCTAGAACTAGAGACAGGGGGCTACAGAACTAGAGACAGGGGCTATAGAACTAGAGACGGGGTTATAGAACTAGAGACGGGGGCTACAGAACTAGAGACTGGGGCTACAGAACTAGAGACGGGGCTATAGAACTAGAGACGGGGGCTACAGAACTAGAGACGGGGCTACAGAACTAGAGACGGGGGCTATAGAACTAGAGACGGGGCTCCAGAACTAGAGACGGGGCTCTAGAACTAGAGACGGGGCTACAGAACTAGAGACGGGGGCTATAGAACTAGAGACGGGGGGGCTAACTAGAACTAGAGAGACGGGGGCTACAGAACTAGAGACGGGGCTACAGAACTAGAGACGGGGGCTATAGAACTAGAGACAGGGGCTCAGAACTAGAGACGGGGCTCTAGAACTAGAGACGGGGGCTACAGAACTAGAGACGGGGGGCTACAGAACTAGAGACGGGGGCAGAACTAGAACTAGAGACGGGGGGCTACAGAACTAGAGACGGGGCTCTAGAGACGGGGGCTACAGAACTAGAGACGGGGTTATAGAACTAGAGACAGGGGCTATAGAACTAGAGACGGGGGCTATAGAACTAGAGACAGGGGCTATAGAACTAGAGACGGGGCTATAGAACTAGAGACTATAGAACTAGAGGGGGCTATAGAACTAGAGACGGGGCTACAGAACTAGAGACGGGGTTATAGAACTAGAGACGGGGTTATAGAACTAGAGACGGGGCTACAGAACTAGAGACGGGGGCTACAGAACTAGAGACGGGGTTACAGAACTAGAGACGGGGTTACAAAACTAGAGATGGGGGTTACAGAACTAGAGACGGGGTTATAGAACTAGAGACGGGGTTATAGAACTAGAGACGGGGTTATAGAACTAGAGACGGGGGCTATAGAACTAGAGACGGGGCTATAGAACTAGAGACGGGGTTATAGAACTAGAGACGGGGTTATAGAACTAGAGACGGGGTTACAGAACTAGAGACGGGGTTACAGAACTAGAGACGGGGTTACAGACCTAGAGACGGGGTCTCTAGAACTAGAGACGGGGCTACAGAACTAGAGACGGGGGCTACAGAACTAGAGACGGGGGCTCTAGAACTAGAGACGGGGGCTACAGAACTAGAGACGGGGGCTATAGAACTAGAGACGGGGCTATAGAACTAGAGACGGGGCTATAGAACTAGAGACGGGGCTACAGAACTAGAGACGGGGGCTATAGAACTAGAGACGGGGGTTATAGAACTAGAGACGGGGCTATAGAACTAGAGACGGGGGTTATAGAACTAGAGACGGGGGCTATAGAACTAGAGATGGGGTTATAGAACTAGAGACGGGGGGTTATAGAACTAGAGACGGGGTTATAGAACTAGAGACGGGGTTATAGAACTAGAGACGGGGGCAACAGAACTAGAGACGGGGTTACAGACCTAGAGACGGGGTCTGTAGAACTAGATACGGGGGCTACAGAACTTGAGACGGGGCTACAGAACTAGAGACGGGGGCTACAGAACTAGAGACGGGGGCTCTAGAACTAGAGACGGGGGCTACAGAACTAGAGACGGGGGCTATAGAACTAGAGACGGGGGCTATAGAACTAGAGACGGGGGCTATAGAACTAGAGACGGGGGCTACAGAACTAGAGACGGGGGCTATAGAACTAGAGACGGGGGCTCCAGAACTAGAGACGGGGACTCTAGAACTAGAGACGGGGGCTACAGAACTAGAGACAGGGGGCTATAGAACTAGAGACGGGGGCTACAGAACTAGAGACGGGGGCTACAGAACTAGAGACGGGGGCTACAGAACTAGAGACGGGGGCTACAGAACTAGAGACGGGGTTACAGACCTAGAGACGGGGTCTCTAGAACTAGAGACGGGGGTTATAGAACTAGAGACAGGGGCTATAGATATAGAGACGGGGGCTATAGAACAAGAGACTAGAGGGGGTTATAGAACTAGAGACGGGGTTATAGACCTAGAGACGGGGCTATAGAACTAGAGACGGGGTTATAGAACTAGAGACGGGGGTTATAGAACTAGAGACGGGGGCTATAGAACTAGAGACGGGGGCTACAGAACTAGAGACGGGGGTTACAGAACTAGAGACGGGGGTTACAAAACTAGAGACGGGGTTACAGAACTAGAGACGGGGTTATAGAACTAGAGACGGGGCTATAGAACTAGAGACGGGGGGTTATAGAACTAGAGACGGGGCTATAGAACTAGAGACGGGGGCTATAGAACAAGTGACGGGGTTATAGAACTAGAGACGGGGTTATAGAACTAGAGACGGGGTTATAGAACTAGAGACGGGGTTTAGAACTAGAACTAGAGATGGGGCTACAGAACTAGAGACGGGGCTACAGAACTAGAGACGGGGTTACAGACCTAGAGACGGGGTCTCTAGAACTAGAGACGGGGGGCTACAGAACTGAGACGGGGGACAGAACTAGAGACGGGGGCTACAGAACTAGAGACGGGGCTCTAGACTAGAGACGGGGGCTACAGAACTAGAGACGGGGGCTATAGAACTAGAGACGGGGCTATAGAACTAGAGACGGGGCTACAGAACTAGAGGGGCTACAGAACTAGAGACGGGGGGTTACAGAACTAGAGACGGGGGTTACAGAACTAGAGACGGGGTTACAGAACTAGAGACGGGGTTATAGAACTAGAGACGGGGCTATAGAACTAGAGACGGGGGGCTATAGAACTAGAGACGGGGGTTATAGAACTAGAGACGGGGGCTATAGAACTAGAGACGGGGGCTATAGAACTAGAGACGGGGCTACAGAACTAGAGACGGGGGCTACAGAACTAGAGACGGGGGTTACAGAACTAGAGACGGGGTTATAGAACTAGAGACGGGGGCTATAGAACTAGAGATGGGGGTTATAGAACTAGAGACGGGGGCTATAGAACTAGAGACAGGGGAGAACAAGTGGGGGCTATAGAACTAGAGACGGGGGGTTATAGAACTAGAGACGGGGTTATAGAACTAGAGACGGGGTTATAGAACTAGAGACGGGGGTTATAGAACTAGAGACGGGGGTTACAGAACTAGAGACGGGGTTACAGAACTAGAGACGGGGCTAGAGACTAGAACTAGAGACGGGGCTACAGAACTAGAGACGGGGGGCTACAGAACTAGAGACGGGGCTCTAGAACTAGAGACGGGGGCTACAGAACTAGAGACGGGGGCTATAGAACTAGAACGGGGTTATAGAGAGACGGGGGCTACAGAACTAGAGACGGGGGCTATAGAACAAGAGACGGGGTTATAGAACTAGAGACGGGGTTATAGAACTAGAGACGGGGGTTATAGAACTAGAGGGGGTTATAGAACTAGAGACGGGGCTACAGAACTAGAGACGGGGCTACAGAACTAGAGACGGGGCTACAGAACTAGAGACGGGGCTCTAGAACTAGAGACGGGGCTACAGAACTAGAGACGGGGGCTACAGAACTAGAGACGGGGGGCTACAGAACTAGAGACGGGGCTACAGAACTAGAGACGGGGCTACAGAACTAGAGACTAGAGACGGGGGCTCTAGAACTGGAGACGGGCTCTAGAACTGGAGACAGGGGCTCTAGAACTAGAGACAGGGGCTCTAGAACTAGAGACGGGGGGCTCTAGATATAGAGACTGGGGCTCTAGAACTAGAGAAGTGGTTAGAACTAGAGACAGTGGTTAGAACTAGAGACAGGGGCTCTAGAACTAGAGACTGGGGGAACTGGAAAAAGTGGCTCTAGATATAGAGACTAGAAATAGAGACAGTGGTTAGAACTAGAGACAGTGGTTAGAACTAGAGACGGGGCTCTAGAACTAGAGACGGGGCTATAGAACTAGAGACGGGGCTCCAGAACTAGAGACGGGGCTCCAGAACTAGAGACGGGGCTCCAGAACTAGAGACGGGGGCTACAGAACTAGAGACGGGGCTAGAGAACTAGGACGGGGCTACAGAACTAGAGACAGGGGGCTATAGAACTAGAGACGGGGGCTACAGAACTAGAGACGGGGTTACAGAACTAGAGACGGGGGTTACAGAACTAGAGACGGGGTTATAGAACTAGAGACGGGGGCTATAGAACTAGAGACGGGGTTATAGAACTAGAGACGGGGGCTATAGAATAGAACTAGAACAAGACGGGGTTATAGAACTAGAGACGGGGCTACAGAACTAGAGACGGGGTTTACAGACCTAGAGACGGGGGGCTCTAGGAACTGGAGGGGCTCTAGAACTGGAGACAGGGGCTCTAGAACTGGAGACAGGGGCTCTAGAACTGGAGACGGGGCTCTAGAACTGGACAGGGGCTCTAGAACTGGAGAACTAGAGACTGGGGCTCTAGAAATAGAGACAGTGGTTAGAACTAGAGACAGTGGTTTAGAACTAGAGACAGGGGTTAGAACTAGAGACAGTGGACAGGGAGAGACAGAAATAGAGACAGGGGCTCTAGAACTAGAGACTGGGGCTCCAGAACTGGAAAAAGTGTCTCTAGATATAGAGACTGGGGCTCTAGAAATAGAGACAGTGGTTAGAACTAGAGACAGTGGTTAGAACTAGAGACGGGGCTCTAGAACTAGAGACTGGGGCTCCAGAACTAGAGACGGGGCTCTAGAACTAGAGACGGGGGCTACAGAACTAGAGACGGGGACTCCAGAACTAGAGACGGGGGCTCCAGAACTAGAGACGGGGGCTCCAGAACTAGAGACGGGGGCTACGGAACTAGAGACAGGGGCTACAGAACTAGAGACGGGGGCTAGAGAACTAGAGACGGGGGCTAGAGAACTAGAGACGGGGGCTACCGAACTAGAGACGGGGGCTACAGAACTAGAGACGGGGGTTATAGAACTAGAGACGGGGGCTATAGAACTAGAGACTGGGGTTATAGAACTAGAGACGGGGGCTATAGAACTAGAGACGGGGGCTATAGAACAAGTGACGGGGTTATAGAACTAGAGACGTGGGCTACAGAACTAGAGACGGGGGCTCTAGGAACTGGAGACGGGCTCTAGAACTGGAGACAGGGGCTCTAGAACTGGAGACAGGGGCTCTAGAACTGGAGACAGGGGCTCTAGAACTGGAGACAGGGGCTCTAGAACTGGAAACAGGGGCTCTAGAACTGGAGACAGGGGCTCTAGATATAGAGACTGGGGCTCTAGAAATAGAGACAGTGGTTAGAACTAGAGACAGTGGTTAGAACTAGAGACAGTGGTTAGAACTAGAGACAGTGGTTCGAAATAGAGACAGGGGCTCTAGAACTAGAGACTGGGGCTCCAGAACTGGAAAAAGTGTCTCTAGATATAGAGACTGGGGCTCTAGAAATAGAGACAGTGGTTAGAACTAGAGACAGTGGTTAGAACTAGAGACGGGGGCTCTAGAACTAGAGACCGGGGCTCTAGAACTAGAGAGACAGAACTAGAGACGGGGACTCCAGAACTAGAGACGGGGGCTCCAGAACTAGAGACGGGGCTCCAGAACTAGAGACGGGGGCTACGGAACTAGAGACGGGGGCTACAGAACTAGAGACGGGGGCTATAGAACTAGAGACGGGGGCTACAGAACTAGAGACGGGGCTACAGAACTAGAGACGGGGGCTCCAGAACTAGAGACAGAACTAGAGACGGGGCTACGGAACTAGAGAGACGGGGGACAGAACTAGAGACGGGGGCTACAGAACTAGAGACGGGGTTACAGAACTAGAGACGGGGGTTACAGAACTAGAGACGGGGGTTACAGAACTAGAGACGGGGTTACAGAACTAGAGACGGGGTTATAGAACTAGAGACGGGGCTATAGAACTAGAGACGGGGGTTATAGAACTAGAGACGGGGCTATAGAACTAGAGACGGGGCTATAGAACAAGAGACGGGGGTTATAGAACTAGAGACGGGGTTATAGAACTAGAGACGGGGTTATAGAACTAGAGACGGGGTTATAGAACTAGAGACGGGGCTACAGAACTAGAGACGGGGCAACAGAACTAGAGACGGGGTTACAGAACTAGAGACGGGGTCTCTAGAACTAGATACGGGGGCTACAGAACTTGAGACGGGGCTACAGAACTAGAGACGGGGCTACAGAACTAGAGACGGGGGCTACAGAACTAGAGACGGGGGCTCTAGAACTAGAGACGGGGCTACAGAACTAGAGACAGGGGCTATAGAAATAGAGACGGGGCTATAGAACTAGAGACGGGGGGCTATAGAACTAGAGACGGGGCTACAGAACTAGAGACGGGGCTATAGAACTAGAGACGGGGCTCCAGAACTAGAGACGGGGACTCTAGAACTAGAGACGGGGGCTACAGAACTAGAGACAGGGGGCTATAGAACTAGAGGGGGGCTACAGAACTAGAGACGGGGGTTACAGACCTAGAGACGGGGTCTCTAGAACTAGAGACGGGGTTATAGAACTAGAGACAGGGGCTATAGATATAGAGACGGGGGCTATAGAACAAGAGATGGGGGCTATAGAACTAGAGACGGGGTTACAGAACTAGAGACGGGGTTACAGAACTAGAGACGGGGTTACAGAACTAGAGACGGGGTTATAGAACTAGAGACGGGGTTATAGAACTAGAGACGGGGGCTATAGAACTAGAGACGGGGGTTATAGAACTAGAGACGGGGCTATAGAACTAGAGACGGGGCTATAGAACAAGTGACGGGGTTATAGAACTAGAGACGGGGTTATAGAACTAGAGACGGGGGGTTATAGAACTAGAGACGGGGTTATAGAACTAGAGACGGGGGGCTACAGAACTAGAGACGGGGCAACAGAACTAGAGACGGGATTACAGACCTAGAGACGGGGTCTCAGAACTAGATACGGGGTTACAGAACTAGAGACGGGGCTACAGAACTAGAGATGGGGGCTACAGAACTAGAGACGGGGCTCTAGAACTAGAGACGGGGGCTACAGAACTAGAGACAGGGGCTATAGAACTAGAGACGGGGGGCTATAGAACTAGAGACGGGGCTATAGAACTAGAGACGGGGGCTATAGAACTAGAGACGGGGGCTATAGAACTAGAGACAGAACTAGAGACGGGGCTCTAGAACTAGAGACGGGGCTACAGAACTAGAGACAGGGGGCTATAGAACTAGAGACGGGGCTACAGAACTAGAGACGGGGGGCTACAGAACTAGAGACGGGGCTACAGAACTAGAGACGGGGCTACAGAACTAGAGACGGGGGTTACAGAACTAGAGACGGGGTCTCTAGAACTAGAGACGGGGGTTATAGAACTAGAGACGGGGCTATAGATATAGAGACGGGGGCTATAGAACAAGAGACGGGGGCTACAGAACTAGAGACGGGGCAACAGAACTAGAGACGGGGGTTACAGAACTAGAGACGGGGTTATAGAACTAGAGACGGGGCTATAGAACTAGAGATGGGGGGTTATAGAACTAGAGACGGGGCTATAGAACTAGAGACGGGGCTATAGAACAAGTGACGGGGTTATAGAACTAGAGACGGGGTTATAGAACTAGAGACGGGGTTATAGAACTAGAGACGGGGTTATAGAACTAGAGACGGGGGCTACAGAACTAGAGACGGGGTTACAGAACTAGAGGTTACAGACCTAGAGACGGGTCTCTAGAACTAGAGACGGGGGCTACAGAACTAGAGACGGGGGCTACAGAACTAGAGACGGGGGCTCTAGAACTAGAGACGGGGGGCTACAGAACTAGAGACGGGGTTATAGAACTAGAGACAGGGGCTATAGAACTAGAGACGGGGGGCTATAGAACTAGAGACGGGGCTACAGAACTAGAGACGGGGTTATAGAACTAGAGACGGGGCTATAGAACTAGAGACGGGGGCTCCAGAACTAGAGACGGGGACTCTAGAACTAGAGACGGGGTTACAGAACTAGAGACAGGGGTTATAGAACTAGAACTAGAGACGGGGTTACAGAACTAGAGACAGAACTAGAGACGGGGCTATAGAACAAGAGACGGGGTTATAGAACTAGAGACAGAGACTAGAGACGGGGCTATAGAACTAGAGACGGGGTTATAGACCTAGAGACGGGGGGTTATAGAACTAGAGACGGGGTTATAGAACTAGAGACGGGGTTATAGAACTAGAGACGGGGGCTATAGAACTAGAGACGGGGCTACAGAACTAGAGACGGGGTTACAGAACTAGAGACGGGGCTATAGAACTAGAGACGGGGGCTACAAAACTAGAGACGGGGTTACAGAACTAGAGACGGGGGGTTATAGAACTAGAGACGGGGCTATAGAACTAGAGACGGGGTTATAGAACTAGAGACGGGGGCTATAGAACTAGAGACGGGGCTATAGAACAAGTGATGGGGGTTATAGAACTAGAGACGGGGTTATAGAACTAGAGACGGGGGTTATAGAACTAGAGACGGGGGTTATAGAACTAGAGAGAGGGGGTTATAGAACTAGAGACGGGGCTATAGAACTAGAGACGGGGCTACAGAACTAGAGACGGGGTTATAGAACTAGAGACGGGATTACAGACAGAGGGGTCTCTAGAACTAGAGACGGGGGCTACAGAACTAGAGACGGGGCTACAGAACTAGAGACGGGGCTACAGAACTAGAGACGGGGCTCTAGAACTAGAGACGGGGCTACAGAACTAGAGACGGGGGCTATAGAACTAGAGACGGGGCCATAGAACTAGAGACGGGGCTATAGAACTAGAGACGGGGCTACAGAACTAGAGACGGGGCTATAGAACTAGAGACGGGGCTCCAGAACTAGAGACGGGGGACTATAGAACTAGAGACGGGGCTACAGAACTAGAGACGGGGTTACAGAACTAGAGACGGGGCTCTAGAACTAGAGACGGGGCTCTAGAACTAGAGACAGGGGCTTAGAACTAGAGACAGGGGCTCTAGAACTGGAGACAGGGGCTACAGAACTAGAGACGGGGCTCTAGAACTAGAAACGGGGCTCTAGAACTGGAGACAGGGGCTCTAGATATAGAGACTGGGGCTCTAGAAATAGAGACAGGGGCTCTAGAACTAGAGACTGGGGCTCCAGAACTGGAAAAAGTGTCTCTAGATATAGAGACTGGGGCTCTAGAAATAGAGACAGTGGTTAGAACTAGAGACAGTGGTTAGAACTAGAGACGGGGGCTCTAGAACTAGAGACTGGGGCTCCAGAACTAGAGACCGGGGCTCTAGAACTAGAGACGGGGGCTACAGAACTAGAGGGGGACTCCAGAACTAGAGACGGGGCTCCAGAACTAGAGACGGGGCTCCAGAACTAGAGACTGGGGCTACAGAACTAGAGACAGGGGCTACAGAACTAGAGACGGGGCTACAGAACTAGAGACGGGGGCTAGAGAACTAGAGACGGGGGCTACCAGAACTAGAGACGGGGCTACAGAACTAGAGAGACGGGGGTTATAGAACTAGAGACGGGGCTATAGAACTAGAGACTGGGGTTATAGAACTAGAGACGGGGCTATAGAACTAGAGACGGGGCTATAGAACAAGAGACAGTGGGTTAGGGGTTATAGAACTAGAGACGGGGCTACAGAACTAGAGACGGGGGGCTCTAGGAACTGGAGACAGGGGCTCTAGAACTGGGAGACAGGGGCTCTAGAACTGGAGACAGGGGCTCTAGAACTAGAGACGGGAGACAGGGGCTCTAGAACTGGAAACAGGGGCTCTAGAACTGGAGACAGGGGCTCTAGATATAGAGACTGGGGCTCTAGAAATAGAGACAGTGGTTAGAACTAGAGACAGTGGTTAGAACTAGAGACAGTGGTTAGAACTAGAGACAGTGGTTCGAAATAGAGACAGGGGCTCTAGAACTAGAGACTGGGGCTCCAGAACTGGAAAAAGTGTCTCTAGATATAGAGACTGGGGCTCTAGAAATAGAGACAGTGGTTAGAACTAGAGACAGTGGTTAGAACTAGAGACGGGGGCTCTAGAACTAGAGACCGGGGCTCTAGAACTAGAGACGGGGGCTACAGAACTAGAGACGGGGACTCCAGAACTAGAGACGGGGGCTCCAGAACTAGAGACGGGGGCTCCAGAACTAGAGACGGGGGCTCGGAACTAGAGACGGGGGCTACAGAACTAGAGACGGGGGGCTATAGAACTAGAGACGGGGGCTACAGAACTAGAGACAGGGGACTCCAGAACTAGAGACGGGGCTCCAGAACTAGAGACAGAGACGGGGCTCCAGAACTAGAGACGGGGGCTCCAGAACTAGAGACAGGGCTACAGAACTAGAGACGGGGGGCTACAGAACTAGAGACGGGGGCTACAGAACTAGAGACGGGGGTTACAGAACTAGAGACGGGGCAACAGAACTAGAGACGGGGGTTACAAAACTAGAGACGGGGTTACAGAACTAGAGACGGGGTTATAGAACTAGAGACGGGGCTATAGAACTAGAGACGGGGGGGGCTATAGAACTAGAGACGGGGCTATAGAACTAGAGACGGGGGCTATAGAACAAGAGACGGGGGTTATAGAACTAGAGACGGGGTTATAGAACTAGAGCCGGGGTTATAGAACTAGAGACGGGGTTATAGAACTAGAGACGGGGGCTACAGAACTAGAGACGGGGGCAACAGAACTAGAGACGGGATTACAGACCTAGAGACGGGGTCTCTAGAACTAGATACGGGGGCTACAGAACTTGAGACGGGGCTACAGAACTAGAGACGGGGGCTACAGAACTAGAGACGGGGGCTCTAGAACTAGAGACGGGGGCTACAGAACTAGAGACAGGGGCTATAGAAATAGAGACGGGGGCTATAGAACTAGAGACGGGGCTATAGAACTAGAGACGGGGCCAGAACTAGAGACGGGGCTATAGAACTAGAGACGGGGGCTCCAGAACTAGAGACGGGGACTCTAGAACTAGAGACAGGGGGCTACAGAACTAGAGACAGGGGGCTATAGGAACTACGGGGGGCTACAGAACTAGAGACAGGGGGCTACAGACCTAGAGACGGGGTCTCTAGAACTAGAGACGGGGTTATAGAACTAGAGACAGGGGCTATAGATATAGAGACGGGGGGCTATAGAACAAGAGATGGGGGCTCTAGAACTAGAGACGGGGGCAACAGAACTAGAGACGGGGGTTACAAAACTAGAGACGGGGGTTACAGAACTAGAGACGGGTGTTATAGAACTAGAGACGGGGGCTATAGAACTAGAGACGGGGGCTATAGAACTAGAGACGGGGGTTATAGAACTAGAGACGGGGGCTATAGAACTAGAGACGGGGGCTATAGAACAAGTGACGGAGGTTATAGAACTAGAGACGGGGGGTTATAGAACTAGAGACGGGGGTTATAGAACTAGAGACGGGGGTTATAGAACTAGAGACGGGGGCTACAGAACTAGAGACGGGGGCAACAGAACTAGAGACGGGATTACAGACCTAGAGACGGGGTCTCTAGAACTAGATACGGGGGCTACAGAACTTGAGACGGGGGGCTACAGAACTAGAGATACAGAACTAGAGACGGGGGGAACTAGGCTACAGAACTAGAGACGGGGGCTCTAGAACTAGAGACGGGGGCTACAGAACTAGAGACAGGGCTATAGAAATAGAGACGGGGCTATAGAACTAGAGACGGGGGCCATAGAACTAGAGACGGGGCTATAGAACTAGAGACGGGCTATAGAACTAGAGACGGGGCTATAGAACTAGAGACGGGGGGCTCCAGAACTAGAGACAGGG
>NW_027038813.1:0-38998 GCF_034236695.1 Oncorhynchus nerka
TTGATTGTAATTTAGCACTGACCTGTGTAAGGATAATATGAAATTCTAGCTTGATGCATGCCTGGCAATATATTAGCCTTATTAATAATGAAGCTGTTGTAACTCTCTGGCTTACTACTGAGCACTGATAACACTATCTCGTGACAAACACCAGCTGCACTGACACTCCCGACCTTGAGTAACAGGAACAAACCAGCACACACCCCAAAATCCTCCCTTTTACACACACACCAAAATCCTCCCTTTTAGCTGAACAGTGTGAGACAGGAACCAGCGCACATACAAAATCTCCTTCCTAGCCGAACATTGTGTGACTGAGAACGACACGACGAGACCCGGAGGAACGACGGACGGCTCAACAGGACCAATCCAAGAAGACAACACCTCAACTGTGGCCAATCAAAAGCCAGGGACTTTCAGACTCAACCCACTTTTTGTACTGTACATAACACGCTTACAATCTGTTATCGGGCTCTTTCTGATGGTTCTTTTGTGAGGCCAAATGAATGAGCCCGTATACGTTGTACCAGATATCTTTACTCTGAATAAACTGTCGCTTGTCATATAATTGACCACCTTGTCCGAATCGATCCTTGACCGACTCGCCCTATCTACATATCCCATTATCAACAGAATGGTAGCAGAGGATGGTTAACTAACGACCCAGTCCAGAGTGGTTGATGTGGGTGTGAGGGGGCGAATTGGTGAAAGGACGGTTCGCGGAGGACAGGTGAAGACATTCGGGGGAGGACAACAATTCTGCTCAACTCGGGAAACTGATCACAAGGTCGACCATAAACAAGGTAAGCAAAACCTGTTAAATCAAACTTTGCATATTGTCGTATAGTCTATCCAAATTTTGATCAGTATGACCGAGTGAGTATGAATTCTTGACTAAATTTATATATACGAATGACAAGTTAACGATAGTGAAGTAAAAATATGTGGTATTAAATCTGCCCGATGGCCTGTCTGAGAACAGTAGGGGATAGATTTAATTTGTATTTCTATTGTGTAAATCTGCCCGATGGCCTGTCTGAGAACAGTAGGGGATAGATTTAATTTGTATTTCTATTGTGTAAATCTGCCCGATGGCCTGTCTGAGAACAGTAGGGGATAGATTTAATTTGTATTTCTATTGTGTAAATCTGCCCGATGGCCTGTCTGAGAACAGTAGGGGATAGATTTAATTTGTATTTCTATTGTGTAAATCTGCCCGATGGCCTGTCTGAGAACAGTAGGGGATAGATTTAATTTGTATTTCTATTGTGTAAATCTGCCCGATGGCCTGTCTGAGAACAGTAGGGGATAGATTTAATTTGTATTTCTATTGTGTAAATCTGCCCGATGGCCTGTCTGAGAACAGTAGGGGATAGATTTAATTTGTATTTCTATTGTGTAAATCTGCCCGATGGCCTGTCTGAGAACAGTAGGGGATAGATTTAATTTGTATTTCTATTGTGTAAATCTGCCCGATGGCCTGTCTGAGAACAGTAGGGGATAGATTTAATTTGTATTTCTATTGTGTAAATCTGCCCGATGGCCTGTCTGAGAACAGTAGGGGATAGATTTAATTTGTATTTCTATTGTGTAAATCTGCCCGATGGCCTGTCTGAGAACAGTAGGGGATAGATTTAATTTGTATTTCTATTGTGTAAATCTGCCCGATGGCCTGTCTGAGAACAGTAGGGGATAGATTTAATTTGTATTTCTATTGTGTAAATCTGCCCGATGGCCTGTCTGAGAACAGTAGGGGATAGATTTAATTTGTATTTCTATTGTGTAAATCTGCCCGATGGCCTGTCTGAGAACAGTAGGGGATAGATTTAATTTGTATTTCTATTGTGTAAATCTGCCCGATGGCCTGTCTGAGAACAGTAGGGGATAGATTTAATTTGTATTTCTATTGTGTAAATCTGCCCGATGGCCTGTCTGAGAACAGTAGGGGATAGATTTAATTTGTATTTCTATTGTGTAAATCTGCCCGATGGCCTGTCTGAGAACAGTAGGGGATAGATTTAATTTGTATTTCTATTGTGTAAATCTGCCCGATGGCCTGTCTGAGAACAGTAGGGGATAGATTTAATTTGTATTTCTATTGTGTAAATCTGCCCGATGGCCTGTCTGAGAACAGTAGGGGATAGATTTAATTTGTATTTCTATTGTGTAAATCTGCCCGATGTCCTGTCTGAGAACAGTAGGGGATAGATTTAATTTGTATTTCTATTGTGTAAATCTGCCCGATGGCCTGTCTGAGAACATTTACATTTACATTTAAGTCATTTAGCAGACGCTCTTATCCAGAGCGACTTACAAATTGGTGCGTTCACCTTAAGACATCCAGTGGAACAGCCACTTTACAATAGTGCATCTAAATCTTTTAAGGGGGGTGAGAAGGATTACTTTATCCTATCCTAGGTATTCCTGAAAGAGGTGGGGTTTCAGGTGTCTCCGGAAGGTGGTGATTGACTCCGCTGTCCTGGCGTCGTGAGGGAGTTTGTTCCACCATTGGGGGGCCAGAGCAGCGAACAGTTTTGACTGGGCTGCGCGGGAACTGTACTTCCTCAGTGGTAGGGAGGCGAGCAGGCCAGAGGTGGATGAACGCAGTGCCCTTGTTTGGGTGTAGGGCCTGATCAGAGCCTGGAGGTACTGAGGTGCCGTTCCCCTCACAGCTCCGTAGGCAAGCACCATGGTCTTGTAGCGGATGCGAGCTTCAACTGGAAGCCAGTGGAGAGAGCGGAGGAGCGGGGTGACGTGAGAGAACTTGGGAAGGTTGAACACCAGACGGGCTGCGGCGTTCTGGATGAGTTGTAGGGGTTTAATGGCACAGGCAGGGAGCCCAGCCAACAGCGAGTTGCAGTAATCCAGACGGGAGATGACAAGTGCCTGGATTAGGACCTGCGCTGCTTCCTGTGTGAGGCAGGGTCGTACTCTGCGGATGTTGTAGAGCATGAACCTACAAGAACGGGCCACCGCCTTGATGTTAGTTGAGAACGACAGGGTGTTGTCCAGGATCACGCCAAGGTTCTTAGCGCTCTGGGAGGAGGACACAATGGAGTTGTCAACCGTGATGGCGAGATCATGGAACGGGCAGTCCTTCCCGGGAGGAAGAGCAGCTCCGTCTTGCCGAGGTTCAGCTTGAGGTGGTGATCCGTCATCCACACTGATATGTCTGCCAGACATGCAGAGATGCGATTCGCCACCTGGTCATCAGAAGGGGGAAAGGAGAAGATTAATTGTGTGTCGTCTGCATAGCAATGATAGGAGAGACCATGTGAGGTTATGACAGAGCCAAGTGACTTGGTGTATAGCGAGAATAGGAGAGGGCCTAGAACAGAGCCCTGGGGGACGCCAGTGGTGAGAGCGCGTGGTGAGGAGACAGATTCTCGCCACGCCACCTGGTAGGAGCGACCTGTCAGGTAGGACGCAATCCAAGCGTGGGCCGCGCCAGAGATGCCCAACTCGGAGAGGGTGGAACAGAAGAACAGTAGGGGATAGATTTAATTTGTATTTCTATTGTGTAAATCTGCCCGATGGCCTGTCTGAGAACAGTAGGGGATAGATTTAATTTGTATTTCTATTGTGTAAATCTGCCCGATGGCCTGTCTGAGAACAGTAGGGGATAGATTTAATTTGTATTTCTATTGTGTAAATCTGCCCGATGGCCTGTCTGAGAACAGTAGGGGATAGATTTAATTTGTATTTCTATTGTGTAAATCTGCCCGATGGCCTGTCTGAGAACAGTAGGGGATAGATTTAATTTGTATTTCTATTGTGTAAATCTGCCCGATGGCCTGTCTGAGAACAGTAGGGGATAGATTTAATTTGTATTTCTATTGTGTAAATCTGCCCGATGGCCTGTCTGAGAACAGTAGGGGATAGATTTAATTTGTATTTCTATTGTGTAAATCTGCCCGTGGCCTGTCTGAGAACAGTAGGGGATAGATTTAATTTATATTTCTATTGTGTAAATCTGCCCGATGGCCTGTCTGAGAACAGTAGGGGATATATTTAATTTGTATTTCTATTGTGTAAATCTGCCCGATGGCCTGTCTGAGAACAGTAGGGGATAGATTTAATTTGTATTTCTATTGTGTAAATCTGCCCGATGTCCTGTCTGAGAACAGTAGGGGATAGATTTAATTTGTATTTCTATTGTGTAAATCTGCCCGATGGCCTGTCTGAGAACATTTACATTTACATTTAAGTCATTTAGCAGACGCTCTTATCCAGAGCGACTTACAAATTGGTGCGTTCACCTTAAGACATCCAGTGGAACAGCCACTTTACAATAGTGCATCTAAATCTTTTAAGGGGGGTGAGAAGGATTACTTTATCCTATCCTAGGTATTCCTGAAAGAGGTGGGGTTTCAGGTGTCTCCGGAAGGTGGTGATTGACTCCGCTGTCCTGGCGTCGTGAGGGAGTTTGTTCCACCATTGGGGGGCCAGAGCAGCGAACAGTTTTGACTGGGCTGCGCGGGAACTGTACTTCCTCAGTGGTAGGGAGGCGAGCAGGCCAGAGGTGGATGAACGCAGTGCCCTTGTTTGGGTGTAGGGCCTGATCAGAGCCTGGAGGTACTGAGGTGCCGTTCCCCTCACAGCTCCGTAGGCAAGCACCATGGTCTTGTAGCGGATGCGAGCTTCAACTGGAAGCCAGTGGAGAGAGCGGAGGAGCGGGGTGACGTGAGAGAACTTGGGAAGGTTGAACACCAGACGGGCTGCGGCGTTCTGGATGAGTTGTAGGGGTTTAATGGCACAGGCAGGGAGCCCAGCCAACAGCGAGTTGCAGTAATCCAGACGGGAGATGACAAGTGCCTGGATTAGGACCTGCGCTGCTTCCTGTGTGAGGCAGGGTCGTACTCTGCGGATGTTGTAGAGCATGAACCTACAAGAACGGGCCACCGCCTTGATGTTAGTTGAGAACGACAGGGTGTTGTCCAGGATCACGCCAAGGTTCTTAGCGCTCTGGGAGGAGGACACAATGGAGTTGTCAACCGTGATGGCGAGATCATGGAACGGGCAGTCCTTCCCCGGGAGGAAGAGCAGCTCCGTCTTGCCGAGGTTCAGCTTGAGGTGGTGATCCGTCATCCACACTGATATGTCTGCCAGACATGCAGAGATGCGATTCGCCACCTGGTCATCAGAAGGGGGAAAGGAGAAGATTAATTGTGTGTCGTCTGCATAGCAATGATAGGAGAGACCATGTGAGGTTATGACAGAGCCAAGTGACTTGGTGTATAGCGAGAATAGGAGAGGGCCTAGAACAGAGCCCTGGGGGACGCCAGTGGTGAGAGCGCGTGGTGAGGAGACAGATTCTCGCCACGCCACCTGGTAGGAGCGACCTGTCAGGTAGGACGCAATCCAAGCGTGGGCCGCGCCAGAGATGCCCAACTCGGAGAGGGTGGAACAGAAGAACAGTAGGGGATAGATTTAATTTGTATTTCTATTGTGTAAATCTGCCCGATGGCCTGTCTGAGAACAGTAGGGGATAGATTTAATTTGTATTTCTATTGTGTAAATCTGCCCGATGGCCTGTCTGAGAACAGTAGGGGATAGATTTAATTTGTATTTCTATTGTGTAAATCTGCCCGATGGCCTGTCTGAGAACAGTAGGGGATAGATTTAATTTGTATTTCTATTGTGTAAATCTGCCCGATGGCCTGTCTGAGAACAGTAGGGGATAGATTTAATTTGTATTTCTATTGTGTAAATCTGCCCGATGGCCTGTCTGAGAACAGTAGGGGATAGATTTAATTTGTATTTCTATTGTGTAAATCTGCCCGATGGCCTGTCTGAGAACAGTAGGGGATAGATTTAATTTGTATTTCTATTGTGTAAATCTGCCCGATGGCCTGTCTGAGAACAGTAGGGGATAGATTTAATTTGTATTTCTATTGTGTAAATCTGCCCGTGGCCTGTCTGAGAACAGTAGGGGATAGATTTAATTTATATTTCTATTGTGTAAATCTGCCCGATGGCCTGTCTGAGAACAGTAGGGGATATATTTAATTTGTATTTCTATTGTGTAAATCTGCCCGATGGCCTGTCTGAGAACAGTAGGGGATAGATTTAATTTGTATTTCTATTGTGTAAATCTGCCCGATGTCCTGTCTGAGAACAGTAGGGGATAGATTTAATTTGTATTTCTATTGTGTAAATCTGCCCGATGGCCTGTCTGAGAACAGTAGGGGATAGATTTAATTTGTATTTCTATTGTGTAAATCTGCCCGTGGCCTGTCTGAGAACAGTAGGGGATAGATTTAATTTATATTTCTATTGTGTAAATCTGCCCGATGGCCTGTCTGAGAACAGTAGGGGATATATTTAATTTGTATTTCTATTGTGTAAATCTGCCCGATGGCCTGTCTGAGAACAGTAGGGGATAGATTTAATTTGTATTTCTATTGTGTAAATCTGCCCGATGTCCTGTCTGAGAACAGTAGGGGATAGATTTAATTTGTATTTCTATTGTGTAAATCTGCCCGATGGCCTGTCTGAGAACATTTACATTTACATTTAAGTCATTTAGCAGACGCTCTTATCCAGAGCGACTTACAAATTGGTGCGTTCACCTTAAGACATCCAGTGGAACAGCCACTTTACAATAGTGCATCTAAATCTTTTAAGGGGGGTGAGAAGGATTACTTTATCCTATCCTAGGTATTCCTGAAAGAGGTGGGGTTTCAGGTGTCTCCGGAAGGTGGTGATTGACTCCGCTGTCCTGGCGTCGTGAGGGAGTTTGTTCCACCATTGGGGGCCAGAGCAGCGAACAGTTTTGACTGGGCTGCGCGGGAACTGTACTTCCTCAGTGGTAGGGAGGCGAGCAGGCCAGAGGTGGATGAACGCAGTGCCCTTGTTTGGGTGTAGGGCCTGATCAGAGCCTGGAGGTACTGAGGTGCCGTTCCCCTCACAGCTCCGTAGGCAAGCACCATGGTCTTGTAGCGGATGCGAGCTTCAACTGGAAGCCAGTGGAGAGAGCGGAGGAGCGGGGTGACGTGAGAGAACTTGGGAAGGTTGAACACCAGACGGGCTGCGGCGTTCTGGATGAGTTGTAGGGGTTTAATGGCACAGGCAGGGAGCCCAGCCAACAGCGAGTTGCAGTAATCCAGACGGGAGATGACAAGTGCCTGGATTAGGACCTGCGCTGCTTCCTGTGTGAGGCAGGGTCGTACTCTGCGGATGTTGTAGAGCATGAACCTACAAGAACGGGCCACCGCCTTGATGTTAGTTGAGAACGACAGGGTGTTGTCCAGGATCACGCCAAGGTTCTTAGCGCTCTGGGAGGAGGACACAATGGAGTTGTCAACCGTGATGGCGAGATCATGGAACGGGCAGTCCTTCCCGGGAGGAAGAGCAGCTCCGTCTTGCCGAGGTTCAGCTTGAGGTGGTGATCCGTCATCCACACTGATATGTCTGCCAGACATGCAGAGATGCGATTCGCCACCTGGTCATCAGAAGGGGAAAGGAGAAGATTAATTGTGTGTCGTCTGCATAGCAATGATAGGAGAGACCATGTGAGGTTATGGTTGAGCCAAGGACTTGGTGTATAAAGGAGAATAGCAGGGCCTAGAACAGAGCCCTGGGGACGCTAGTGGTGAGAGCGCGTGGTGAGGAGACAGATTCTCGCCACGCCACCTGGTAGGAGCGAATCTGTCAGGTAGGACGCAACTAAGCGTGGGCCGCGCCAGAGATGCCCAACTGAGAGGGTGGAACAGAAGAACAGTAGGGGGATAGATTTAATTTGTATTTCTATTGTGTAAATCTGTTCGATGGCCTGTCTGAGAACAGTAGGGATAGATTTAATTTGTATTTCTATGTGTGTAAATCTGCCCGATGGCCTGTCTGAGAACTAGGGGATAGATTTAAATTTCTATTGTGTAAATCTGCCCGATGGCCTGTCTGAGAACAGTAGGGGATAGATTTAATTTGTATTTCTATTGTGTAAATCTGCCCGATGGCCTGTCTGAGAACAGTAGGGGATAGATTTAATTTGTATTTCTATTGTGTAAATCTGCCCGATGGCCTGTCTGAGAACAGTAGGGGATAGATTTAATTTGTATTTCTATTGTGCAAATCTGCCCGATGGCCTGTCTGAGAACAGTAGGGGATAGATTTAATTTGTATTTCTATTGTGTAAATCTGCCCGATGGCCTGTCTGAGAACAGTAGGGGATAGATTTAATTTGTATTTCTATTGTAAATCTGCCCGTGGCCTGTCTGAGAACAGTAGGGGATAGATTTAATTTATATTTCTATTGTGTAAATCTGTCCGATGGCCTGTCTGAGAACAGTAGGGGATATATTTAATTTGTATTTCTATTGTGTAAATCTGCCCGATGGCCTGTCTGAGAACAGTAGGGGATAGATTTAATTTGTATTTCTATTGTGTAAATCTGCCCGATGTCCTGTCTGAGAACAGTAGGGGATAGATTTAATTTGTATTTCTATTGTGTAAATCTGCCCGATGGCCTGTCTGAGAACATTTACATTTACATTTAAGTCATTTAGCAGACGCTCTTATCCAGAGCGACTTACAAATTGGTGCGTTCACCTTAAGACATCCAGTGGAACAGCCACTTTACAATAGTGCATCTAAATCTTTTAAGGGGGGTGAGAAGGATTACTTTATCCTATCCTAGGTATTCCTGGAAAGAGGTGGGGTTTCAGGTGTCTCCGGGAAGGTGGTGTGATTGACTCCGCTGTCCTGGCGTCGAGGGAGTTTGTTCCACCATTGGGGGCCAGAGCAGCGAACAGTTTTGACTGGGCTGCGCGAACTGTACTTCCTCAGTGGTAGGGAGAGCAGGCCAGAGGTGGATGAACGCAGTGCCCTTGTTTGGGTGTAGGGCCTGATCAGAGCCTGAGGTACTGAGGTGCCGTTCCCCTCACAGCTCCGTAGGCAAGCACCATGGTCTTGTAGCGGATGCGAGCCAACTGGAAGCCAGTGAGAGAGAGCGGAGGAGCGGGGTGACGGAGAGAACTTGGGGGAAGGTTGAACACCAGACGGCTGCGGCGTACCTGGGATGAGTTGTAGGGCTTAATGGCACAGGGGAGCCCAGCCAACAGCGAGTTGCAGTAATCCAGACGGAGATGACAAGTGCCTGGATTAGGACCTGCGCTGCTTCCTGTGTGAGGCAGGGTCGCATCATGGATGTTGTAGAGCATGAACCTACAAGAACGGGGCCACCGCCTTGATGTTAGTTGAGAACAGGGTGTTGTCCAGATCACGCCAAGGTTCTTAGCGCCTGGGAGGAGGACACAATGGAGTTGTCAACCGTGATGGCGAGATCATGGAACGGGCAGTCCTTCCCGGGAGGAAGAGCAGCTCCGTCTTGCCGAGGTTCAGCTTGAGGTGGTGATCCGCCATCCACACTGATATGTCTGCCAGACATGCAGAGATGCGATTCGCCACCTGGTCATCAGAAGGGGGAAAGGAGAAGATTAATTGTGTGTCGTCTGCATAGCAATGATAGGAGAGACCATGTGAGGTTATGACAGAGCCAAGTGACTTGGTGTATAGCGAGAATAGAGAGGGCCTAGAACAGAGCCCTGGGGGACGCCAGTGGTGAGAGCGTGGTGAGGAGACAGATTCCTCGCCACGCCACCTGGTAGGAGCGACCTGTCAGGTAGGACGCAATCCAAGCGTGGGCCGCGCCAGAGATGCCCAACTCGGAGAGGGTGGAACAGAAGAACAGTAGGGGATAGATTTAATTTGTATTTCTATTGTGTAAATCTGCCCGATGGCCTGTCTGAGAACAGTAGGGGATAGATTTAATTTGTATTTCTATTGTGTAAATCTGCCCGATGGCCTGTCTGATTTGTATTTCAGTAAAGGGGATAGATTTAATTTTGTATTTCTATTGTGTAAATCTATCCATTAAAACCGGTAGCGGCCGGTCTGTCTGAGTACAAAAAGGGGAGATATTGATAACAATATCTGAGGGGTTAATGTGCAGTCAATGTGAACGAATGTGTTATGTGGAATGTATGAACTGATTTAACAATTAGAACAAATAGATTCCAGCGGTTTACTGTATTAAAAAACAATATTTTACTGTATTGAAAACAATATTTTGAGAAAGTGTTTTAAACTGGCAACGTTCCACAACGCCAATGAGATTAAATACACACACACACACCACTCTGAGTTTACGAGGGAGCATCTCTGAGATAAGACAGAGTACGAGCAATAGTGTCTCGAAGAATACATCGCTGGTATTAACTAGCGACGGGCTAAGTATACTCAGATAGTCTGAATATATGTTTCAATTGGTCAAAATATACATATATATTTACTAAAACACACAATACATGACAAATGGTGACCCCGACGTGATCTGGTAAAAAAGGACATCGCTGGACATTGGTGTGCCAGCCGATTGGCCAGTACTGTCGTCGGACGGTGTATCTCACAAATCCTGACCGGTCAACTAAAAGGGTAAGCAGACACCTGTTGTGAAAAGTTCTGCACATTGAGTTATCCAAATGTAGTTTTGTGAGACACCTGTTTGATGTAAGTTACTAAATTTAAACTATTATGATGTGTGAGATTGGAAAATAGTTGAGAAAGTAATATCTCCATTGGCAACTGCAATTTTATTATTGATCAACCATACTTAATGGTGCATTGTGTATGGGATGTACTAGTATGCCTGGCTGGTAGGTGGTAACAGAGAACACTTACTACATGTATGAATGGTGGGTAACGGGTGACCACCAAAGCTTGAATGGATAGTCTGGGACTACATGTATGAGTGGTGGGTAACAGTGATCACCAAAGTGTGAATAGAAAGCCATATGATGCGAACGTGATGTATTAGGCAGGGCCAAGTGTGAATGACGGATATTTAAATTGATTACTCGGACTTGAGACCGATTTAGCCTTCGGGAAAGGGTCTCTAAGGTCCTAACAAAGCATAGGTGTGTGTGAAGTACATTGGGTAGTGAAGTAAAGGGGATAATCCGGGGGACACTAGACTTCTTAATACCCTAGGGGACCCACAGTGCATAATTGAGTTCTTACTTTAGACATAATTGGGGGCCGATTTAGCCGTAGGGAAAGGGTACCACTTGGGTTTTAGTAAAGGCGTGGGTTGTTGGCAGTATTGTAGTGTACATGGAATGTCGTTGGAAATGGAAAAGGTGTTGAGAACGCTGAAGTCCACTCTAGAATTAAATGAAGGCAGAGGGCAAGGAGTGGAGGAGACGGGGTGAGAAGCTGTACAGAGAATGGACAGAAGGCGGGGCCATTGCATCTCCTACTGGTCTGCTTGCTGGGGAGAATGAAGATTTGTGTGTGTATGGTGTAAATTGAAGTTTACTGGCGTAAATGAAGATTTGTGAGACTCAAATCGTGTGCATGAAATACGCTTGATATTCAGTCGGGGACTAATATCGGTATGAATGAGGTCTGGGACCAAGCGAGTGTGGTACATTAGGTATTTCAGTTGGAGCTGGTACCGGTGAGAATGTTGAAAAAGTCGCAGGCTTGCTGATGAGAGTTATATCATAGAATATTGAGGGGGTGTGCATGACTGTTGGAAAAGGTGTTAAACTCTATTAACGTAAAATTCTGTGTGTAGATTTATATTATGAGGTTTGAACTATACTAATATTGTAGAATTACATAATCAACATCTGAACATACTTACGTTAAACACACTGAGCCACTGAGTAATAGATAAGATATACACTAGGCACGGGGCGGTGGTGTGGTCGATGAAAGACGGGAGTGGTGTTCTAACCAAGTGCTGAGAAATAAGGTAGATTTATTTTGTTATTTGAATTAATTTACACAAGTTCTTCCCGGTTATTGATTTTGGTTTGATTGTTCAGATAACACCACTGAAATTAAACAGGAGGTTAAGGTATACTAACATTAGAATCTGTTTTCATTATGGCGAACAATGAAAGGCCCGCAGAGGGGATTTCAGGCTGAGGTTTTTATGTTAAAGGGACAGTGCACGTTTATCACAGTTGTGTGTGTGTCTAATGGCTGGGTATTTAAGACAGATAGGGGAAAAGGCAGGCGGAGGGGCCCTCCCCTGCACTGCAGAGGCCTTGAAGGTTGGAGAGCAGAGAGGAGAGGTTTTGGAAGGGGGGCCAGGACAGGCAAAGATAGCAGTTGCTGAGTGGAGACAGGGGGGAGAGTTGGACATGTGGAAAATGAAAGGGGCGCTCCTACATGATAATGTCAGAACAGAAGGATAATATACTAATCTTACCTAAGTCATTATTTAGAGTAGGTAAGGTTGTTACCTGGGCAGAGTCAGGTATCAAAAGGGGGATGGGTAAATTGTGCTCTAGGATAGGATGGGGCTATTGGATAAGAAACTAATAATTTTTTAAAAATGTAGCTAACAAATGGGCATAGAAGTTAAAGATATAATCAGATAAAACACATGAGAAATTGTTTGTTAAGCAAGCCTGTATGTCCAGGATTTTATGCATTACAGGTGAACTACAGGTGAAGTCACTCAATCCAGTCACTCAATCCAGTCCCAGAGGCTTGGGGACCCCTGGTGACAGCTAGCTGAAAGAGCTACCCAGATTCATATCGCACGGCGTGAGGGTAAGACACATTTTCACTGTCGAACAATAAACACCTGGAAAAGATGGAAAGAGGAATTCAATTTGTACATGGCTCTTACAATGACAGAAAAACCTGAGGATCACAACGTGAAGCTACTGTATTATCTCATTGGGGTAAAAGGTAGAAAGATTTGTGAGACCCTATGTGTGGGCAGTACAAAAGACAATCTCTCTGTTGAGGAAGTAATTGCAGCACTGGATGCATTTTGTGATCCCAAGAAAAATTAAACAATTGAGAGAGAATGTTTTCATGCCAATTCAGGGCCGAGATGAGAGTTTAGACAAATATCTCACTGAATTGAGGACTCTAGTTGCCACCTGCAACTTTGGAGTAATCACAGACTCTCTTATCAGGGACAGGATTGTGTGTGGCCCGTGTGACCCACACTTAAAACCTGTCTAGAACTGGGGTTCAGCGGAACCCCTCGCCAACAGCCAGTGAATTTGCAAGGCGCCAAAAGCAAACAACAGAAATCTCATAAATCCAATTTCTCAAACATACAAGTATTAGGCACCATTTTAAAGAAAATTATCGTTAATCCAGCCACAGTGTCTGATTTCAAAAAGGCTTTACAGCGAAAGCTCCACAAACGATTATGTTAGGTCACCACCAAGCCACAGAAAAACACAGCCATTTTTTCCAGCCAAAGAGAGGAGTCACAAAAAGCAGAAATATAGATAAAATGAATCACTAACCTTTGATGATCTTCATCAGATGACACTCATAGTACTTCATGTTACACAATACATGTATGTTTTGTTCGATAAAGTGCATATCTATATCCCAAAATCTCATTTTACTTTGGCGTGTTATGTTCAGTAGTTCCAAAACATGCGGTGATTTTGCAGAGAGCCACATCAATTCACAGAAATACTCATCATAAACATTGATAATAGATACAACTATTATACATGGAACTTTAGATAAACTTCTCCTTAATGCAACCTCTGTGTCAGATTTTTTTTAAACTTTACGGAAAAAGCACACCATGCAATACAGCGTTCAGAGCCCAAACAAGCCAAAAAGATATCCACCATGTTGTGTAGTCAACATTTGTCAGAAATAGCATTATAAATATTCACTTACCTTTGATGATCTTCAACAGAATGCACTCCCAGGAATCCCAGTTCCACAATAAATGTTTGATTTGTTTGATAAAGTTAATCATTTATGTCCATATACCCTCCTTTTGTTAGGGCGTTTGGTAAACAAATCCAAACGCTCGTGCAAGTCCAGCGGAAAGGTCGGACAAAAAGTCAAAAAAGTTATATTATTGGTCTCAGAAACATATCAAACGAAGTATAGAATCAATCTTTAGGATGTTTTTAACATAAATCTTCAATAATGTCCCAACCGGAGAATTCCTTTGTCTGTAGAAAAGCAATGGAACGCGAGCTAACACTCTCATGATCGTGCGTCACGAGCCCATGGCTCTCTGCTAGACCTCTGACTCATTCCCCTCTCATTCAGCCCCCCTTCACAGTAGAAGCCTGAAACAACGTTCTAAAGACGGTTGGCATCTTAGTGGAAGCCTTAGGAAGTGCAAGATGACCACTGTATCTCCAATAGGGGCTGAGTTGGAAAACAACCAAACTCAGATTTCCCACTTCCTGGTTGGATTTTTTCTCAGGTTTTTGCCTGCCATATGAGTTATGTTATACTCGCAAACATCATTCAAACAGTTTTTGAAACTTCAGAGTGTTTTCTATCCAATACTACTAATAATATGCATATATTAGCATCTGGGACTGAGTAGCAGGCAGTTTACTCTGGGCACACTTTTCATCCAAAAGTGAAAATGCTGCCCCCTAGCCCAAACAGGTTATTAAGAGAGTGCTTACTCAGAGAGACTGATCTCAGTTTACAGAAATGCATACAGATTGGACGAGCTGCAGAACTGTCCAGACAGAGAGCTAAAGTCATAAATGTGCAGGACCCTGTAGCAGTGCATGTAGTAACACAGAAAGAGAGACTGAGAGGGAGAGGAGCCATTCTGAAACTAACTGCAGCTCTTTGTTAAGTGTTGTAGTGATTTCACTTGCTGTAGTAGCTGACGTGTATAGTGTTGAGTCATATGCATACATAGACACACTGGCTTTACTCAAAGCCTGTGGCATGTCATTAGTAAAGACTGAAAAAAGTAAGGGGCCTAGACATTACGGGGCTGCCACAGGACCCACCAGGCTGAGGAGACCTCCAGGAGGCTTGGTGTTAGGAGGAGGCACCTGAAGGACAGGGCTGTGGGGGAGCACTGGAGCTCTGGAGCGCAGCCTTGGCACCACTCCCCCAGGCTGGATCACTACTCTAGCCCGGACCCTCCAGAGTGCAGGCACAGGTTGAACCGGGCTGTGGGTAAGCACTGGAGATCTAGTGCCTACTACACGCACCTCTCCCTTAGGCTCCACACCCACATTTTCCCCGGCACGAGCGGAGCGCAGGCATAGGACGCACTGCACCCTCCCAGCCCCCCCGAGACACAGTACGCAGAGCAGGTGCAGGGATACCCTGACCAAAGGTCAGAAATAAAGGTCAGAACGTGACATCGGCTACATCTCCGCCACCACAATTGAATCGAAAACCAAAGTTAACTTACTACGTTACCCATAATGCACTTTAGTGTTTTAAAGCTATACCTTTACTTTACCAACAGCCGCTTGAGTTTGCCAAATGGCACCTAAGAATCTCAGACCATGAGAAACAAGACTCTATGGTCTGATAAAACCAAGATTGAATTCTTTGGCTTGAATGCCAGCGTCACGTCTGGAGTAAACCTAGCACCATCCCCATGGTGATACATGGTGGTGGTGGCTGTAACGGATTTCCTCCTCTTCGTCTGAGGAGGAGTAAGGATCGGACCAAAACGCAGCGTGGTAAGTGTCCATATTGATTTATTCAAAAACACAACTGAACACTGGAACAAAATAATAAACGTGAAATAAACTAAACCGAAACAGTACCGTGTGGTCCAAACACTCACACGGATACAAACACCCACAAACCAAAAGTGAAACCCAGGCTACCTAAGTATGATTCTCCATCAGAGACAACTAATGACACCTGCCTCTGATTGAGAACCATACTAGGCCGAACACAGAAACCAAACATAGAAAAGCAAACATAGACTGCCCACCCCAACTCACGCCTGACCATACTAAAACAAAGAATAAAATAACAGAACTATGGTCAGACGGTTCACCTTCCAACAAGACAACGACCCTAAGCGCACACAGCCAAGACAGCGCAGGAGTGGCCGGGACAGGTCTCTGAACGTCCTTGAGTGGCCCAGCCAGAGCCTGGAGCGGAACTGGAACGGACGTCACTCGCTCTGAGACCATGAAGTAGTTGTTCCTCTTGCTCTGTAAGAGCCATGGCTTTTCTGGAGCGATGGGTAACGGTGCTTCGAGGGTGACTGTTGTCGATGGGTGCAGAGGGTCCCTGGTTCGAGGCGAGGAGCGGGACGGAAGCAATACTGTTACACGTTCACAGAATATAATACATTGTTTTCATCAGAAGAGAAATGTGTGCAACTGTTTCCAGCAATCAGTATACTGCACACAATTCTAAATCACCCCATCAGTGTCCTACCAGGTTGATAGAGGAAAATATGTTTGAAATGACTAATTATGTATACATTCCAATCAGAAACTGACTAGTCCAAATGCTATAATGTACTGTCCCTCTTGCTCCCTTTCACAATTGTATATAATGTAGTCAGGAAGTTTAGTAACAATGAAGGTCTGTTCTTTAAGTTCATTCAGTTGTACAAATCTCCAGGTGGTGGGAACGGACCATCTCCAAAATGGTCGGGAATGTTGATTTATGCTGACTGGCCTTGACTTCGTGCTGATAACGCGGAGGCTTGAGAATTAGAGGGGCCCTCTGTTTGTGGAACGGAACGTTTGGAAAACGCTGACGTCATTTTCAGTTTATAACCTGTGGTAATGTGTGTAAGCATTTAGTACTCTCTGGAATTAAACGCTCTTTAACCTGGCTTTTAAGACTGGTCTCGATCTACTTCATGCATAATTAATGAACTTACAACTCATTAAATGAATTAGAAATGAGTGCTAATTGGTTTTGGCAATTAAAACATTAAAGGAATTTAGAATTCCTCTATCAATTTGGTCCTTCGAGCCGGATCTAAATAACTCTCACTGTGCCTGAAGATAGTACGCTGGAAACGTGCACGGACAAGTTTTTTGACTCGTTTTACTAAAGACCTGACCTCTGAATTGAGGTAAAAATTGAAACAGGCCTGCGTATTATCACAGAGGACAGAGAGAGTGACTAGATTCAAACGAACAATGTTTTCCCAGCCGGCAGCAGGTAAAGTAGCCTTTATTCTCGATTTTGGGGGAATTTAGTTTTTTAATTGATGTTGTGAGAATTCATCAATAGTGAGAACTTTGCTATCCCCACAAGGGTGTATGATCATCATACAATGGGTTTTGTAGAACCGATATACACGGAAGCAGGTTCGAAAATAACCTGTGGTAATGTGCACTACCGAAAATAAACTAAAACTTATGATGAGTGGCACACCAGCCCGAGATTAAGAAGGGATATTAAATAGGTACTGGGAGATAGGACGGTGATTTTGTACAAATACTGGGCGTAGAGAGACGGCAAGCGCAAGATAACTGGATTGGTCATGTGAATAGTGGCAGTATTGATCACCGTCCCGATACTACAGAAAATATCCAAATGAGGAGGAGAGGGAAACTTAAATCTAAAGAAATGAGATAAAAGCCATTCTTTAGACATGACAGTTCCAGGCGAGAGGGAAGTTTAACAAATAGTGGCGTGAGATAACGATTATTAGAGTTCTTTACCGACACAACCGGAAAGTAAGATTTTAACTAGGGCCTTACAAACCCTGGGCTTATAGTTGTTAGGTTAGACCTAAAAATCTGATTCAAAAGTCAAAACTATTGGTAAGATTTCCATAAAAGAGCTAAACTTAATCATGAGAGATTAAGACAGAAAAGGAAGGATTGTTTAGCCGAATAAGGAGGAGAGGGTAACTTAAATCTAATGCGAGAGGGAAAATCTAACAATTAGCGGCGTGAGATAACGATTATTAGAGTTCTTTACTGACACAACCGGAAAGTAAGATTTTAACTAGGGCCTTACAAACCCTGGGCTTATAGTTGTTAGGTTAGACCTAAAAATCTGATTCAAAAGTCAAAACTATTGGTAAGATTTCCATAAAAGAGCTAAACTTAATCGTGAGAAACGCACCCGCCCGAGATTAAGACGGGATATTAAATAAGGTACTGGGAAATAGGACGGTAATCTTGTAAAGATATTGATCATCGTTCCTAATGAACTAATACTACTGAAATATCCAAATAAAAATACACATAGCCAGACAGAAAAACTAAGCAATTGAGTAATGGTAAATTGTTAATTCGTAGAAAGCCACACATATAGAATTTAAAATTATATAGAAAGGCATAGATAAGTGTTTAAAGACCATAGCTACTAGTAACGGTAAGGATTAAGAATGGGGAGAAAGGCCTCGAAAGAAGCCCCAGAACTGACGGGAGATCGAGCGATGTATGTATTGGGGTCTTTCCCGGTTCTTGGTAGTCAGTGTTCTTGATAGTGAAAAGTGATCGTGTGGTTGAGGTTCCGTGGGAAGAAACGGAACAGGTGATTACTGTATACGGGTGAGTTAAATGTCAGACTTTAGATTAATGAGAATCCTAAACTGAGAGAAAACGTTGGGCGTTTGAATTTGGGTTATTTTCTGTTGTCTAGATGTCGGAGTAACAACTTCAGATAACTGTGAAAATGGGTATATTTGCGGAGAGTCTCAGGCAAATTCCATTGTGCTGGTAGGGGAATGGTGAGCGCGGCAGTCTCACCTACGGTAATCCACGGTTCGGTTCCGTTTAACTAAAATTGATTTTAGATCGTAATTGACCTATTTGCATGTTTTGCCTGAAAAATACGGTCGCCAGTGTTTGCAAAAGATATAACTGAACGGATATTATGTGTTCTAGATAGAATTGACAAAATAAGTCATTAAAAATAATGGCGAGACAATTTCTATGTAAAACGCTATTTCGCCCAAAATGATCTGGTGGAATAATGTATTGAGATGGGAGTCGTAATTAAATAGATGTAACATAGAAGAGAGAGAGTTGCCTGGAGTTGAATGGAGGGGATAACGGGGAGATACGATGCAGTTCCAGCCTGCCTGGACGTTACGGCTAATTATGAATCAATTGACATGAGAAGTTTAACACAAAAACATGGTACGTTTAACGTTAGGGTATAGTAAATTGAGAAGTTCGGTTGGGTTTACTCTGATGATTAGAATTTAAAACTGAACTCAATCTGAATAGGGAATATATATTTTACAAAGGCGGGCAGATTTGTGTCTATAGCCAAGCAACGGAATTGCTAGACACTCAAATGGGGCTATATAGTGCAACGCTTTTGACTATAAATTAGGTAAGAATAGTTTTAATCGTAAGAAGTTGTGATTGTTTTTCTAATTATTGATTTTTGGTTAAGGTAACGCCAGTGAAATTGAACGAAAAGTAACGTATTCTAAAAATGATCTGATTTCCGACCTCATTGTGGGGAACAAATGAAAAGTCTTATCTTAAAGGGACAGTGCACGGTAATCACAGTGGTTTGAGTGTATGACAGTGGGAAAATATTGTGGGACGACAATTCGAAGATAGAAAAATAAGTTATATGATACCTCAAGGGATTTAAAACAAACGATGTGAGTGGGAATTATCATAATTATTAGGTTTTGTTTTTTGTAGTAAACGTTTGGGTTAAGGGGATTTCCCTGTTCCAAGAGACAAGGCATTTTAAAGGCGTACACTCACTAATGCTGGTCTGAGTTTGTAATTAGACAAGTGAATAATGTATTGGGAATAGAGTTGTAATTAAAAATACTAAGTCAAAGACGAGACAGGTACTTAGAGCAAAATTGATTCTAAATGATAACAAAGAGACAACTATAATTCATGCCCATCGAAATGTTTTTATAAAATTAGCGAATTGAGAGATGTTGATTGATGTTGTAGTCTAATTCAGGGTTCAACAGAGGTGATAAATTAGGTTTGGTTTATCGAACCCGAAATACTGTTGTTACAGACAGCCAACCATTATTTACAATGAGTTGAAAATCGTTGCGATATGAGTCAAGGTTGAACGCTTGTTGATGACGTCACTAGCGAGACACTTTTGTCACCAGGGACTGGGGATAACGGAGCAAATCGTATCTAGGTTTCCAGAAGTGATATAAAAATGTTTTGGTTATTTGTTTAATGGTTATGGCCAATTTTAGGGGTTGATAAAACTGGAACAGTGTGTTCTGGCGGTTTTAGATAGAACTCTTTGTTCCGGAACGGATGAGAGTTACCCAAGATAAGTAAATTCAAGGAGCCATGAGAGAATGCGAAGCATATTTATTAAATATCGGGGATTAAATTACGGATTCCTTACACTGTGAAATGTATGACATTTGCGGCAGAGAGAAAAAGTAATGCATTGGATAATAATGTTATCGGATTAATTGTATCTAAAGGTAGCATGGTCATTTAAGTAAACATATCCGTAGACGATGTTTAAAACTTAATGATTTGAGTCAAAGGGGAATTATCATTAGGTTTAGTTATAGTTCACTTATTGAGTTTCTGATTCGAAATAGCATTAGGGAATGATAGTTAGGGGTGTGGTGGCTCACTTTAGAGGCCTCCTGGGATTATAACTTTGGGGAGAGATAAGCTTTAAACGACCTGCAAATTATACACATGGAACAACTGTTAGAACTGTTTGTTTAGTGTAAGGGTATTTTAAAGAGGCAGGCTCACATATGGAACCTTAT
The DNA here is from genome assembly GCF_034236695.1 of Oncorhynchus nerka. Classification (NCBI taxonomy): domain Eukaryota; kingdom Metazoa; phylum Chordata; class Actinopteri; order Salmoniformes; family Salmonidae; genus Oncorhynchus; species Oncorhynchus nerka. The sequence continues at coordinate 20,444 of NW_027038813.1, forward strand.
GAGATGTTTTTTTATGGGTTTGAATTATACAGGTGACTATTTCTATTCAAAAGATAAAGGGTTCTTTATGCCTAATATGGTATGACGTTTTGACCTTATCATGACTGGCTCCCAAGGTCTGATCAGCCTCGGGGGAGAGTCATTTGTATAATGAATGGGGTCATAATGAGTTACTAGTTTTAAGGTAAATTCGTTAGAAATGAAGCAGTTTTGGTTGAGGGTTTAGAATTACTGTTTGAACCGCAAATGAGAAAGTGGTTCAGGATTCTGTCTTATAACATTAGCTGTGAAGTTTTTTGAATGGGCTATTAGGGATTTGGTATTGTAACAGAGAGAAAGTCATATTTATCATTGAGAATAAATAGGGGAAGATAACATTTTGAGCCAACAGGGCAGGGAAGAAATTGAGGTATTTTTATTTGATTTTAACACCCGTGTACAGGAGTGTCAAAAGACGGGGGACATTACCTGTGTAATGGGAGAGGGTGTCCGTATGGGGATTACATGATAACCAACTTGGGACAGTTCTGGGACTGGAGAAGAGGATATCCTTATGGCATAGGAACCCACAAAGGTGGATATGTTTTCCATGATATGGGGGAAACCTGGGAGTACTGTTGAACTTTGTAAAGGTGATGAAATCCTACTAACCATCAAAACTATTAAGCTCTCTGATGCAGGCACTTACATCCCGGACTACAAAGGACCGGGACAGACACGGTGGTGTGTTTTCTATTAAGGTACTGCCAAAACCAGGGTCTCACACGAACCAGGGCCGTACACACTCCTCTACCAGATGGTAGTATATCTAAGGGCCTTAAATGGGCTTGATGCACTATCTGCTGAGATGAGGACCATAGCGGGGGTAGAGGAGTCTGACTGTCCACCCTGGTTGGGAGACTGGTTTTGTAAGTATACTGGTATGGTGGTTACTGGATTTCTGACCCTAATTGTATTATTTGTTATTAATGTGATGTGCTGTTTGCATCATACCGTGTTTCAAGAAGTCTGTTACAGATGTGATGAAGGCTTCAGGCATGATGCCTTTGCTTGATGCTCCAGTTGGAGAGGCTGAGGTGAAGCATGCGTTGAGGGAAGGATAAGACTGACTGAGGATGACCCATGTATGTTTGTTCTCCCTGTCGTGTAGGGTGGCATGGTGCCCACCTGGTGCTGGATAAGAATAGCTGAGAGGACCAGATGGGTTATAAGAATGCTTTGTTCTGCTTTACTCTGTTTTACAGGACCAAAGTTTTATTCCACACTTTGCAACACATTAAATCCATGTTATAATGAGATAGAATACTGAGGGGTCCCCAAGGAGAGGGCTTGTTAGTGTAGGAAGGATTTTTAATATGGTTAGCATTTATTAGATTATACGTTTTTAAATAGTATTATATTTAACAGGAATATAGGACATCTATGAGGAGTTAGGATTATTGTTAGGATTAAGGAATTTGGAGAAAAGCAGCTCATAGACATGTTTTTTTCTCTAAAAGAGGGTCCATGGGTTTGGATGGAGCCAAACAGTGAGACATGAGTAACATAGCTATAGGCAGACAGAGGAGCCCTCCCCCGCACTGCAGAGACCTTGAAGGTTGGAGAGCAGAGAAGTTAGAGGGGGGGCCAGGAAGAGAAAAGATAACATCCTAAATGGAATTTCAGACATAAGGATAATTCACTAAATCTTATCTAAGTCATTGTATAAGAATAAGGCAAGGTTGTTACCTGGGCAGAGCCAGGTAACAAAAGGGGGATGGGTAAATAGTGTTCTAGAATAGGATGTGACCTACGGGATAATTAACTAATAAATAGGATGTGACCTACGGGATAATTAACTAATAAAAAAATAAATAAATTGTTAATTGGTTTGACGAATAAGAAACTGTTTTATTAACCAAACCTGTATGGTCAAAAGTTTTATGCCCAGCAGGAGAACTACAGAGGGAGGTGGCACACGAGATTCAACCAGGAGACTGGATCTGGGTCCAATCGCTAAAGAGAAAAAAACTGTAAACAGCCTCGGTGGGAGGGACCATTCCAAGTACTACTGGTGACTGCCTTCGCTGTGAGATTAGCCGAAAGAGCTACCTGGGTACATATCACACATTGTAAGAGGTTAAGTCACACTAGCACTGTCGAACGTTCGCAGGAGTAGGAGAGGAACCGTGACCCATATGGAACGGGGGTCAAACTCCTTCTGAAGATTCCCTATACCTGACCTTTCCCCAGCTGTGAGCGTTCATAGAAGTGAAGTGATGGCTTGGCCTCTGGCTGTTGATATGTTCTCGGGGAGAGGGTGGGGCTTCACGTGTGCACTGACCGTCCTGAGCTGTTTTATTGTGGGGGCCATATTCCTGATTCACCATGATTCCCCGGAAAGTGCCAAAGAGGATAATTTGACTCATGTGCTAGATGAGGGAAATGGGATGTTACCTAAGATTCTCAGAAGGTCACTGAAACAAAATAGTAAGGAAGTGAGGGTGGAATTGGGCAAGGATCTCTCAGTAGAATTTTGTGTAGATCAATTGGGGTCATTCACCCCTTGGCAGTCTAGAACCATGGGACTCTATGGGAAGTATTTGTGTAAATCACCGTGTAAGTCGTGGAGCCAGGTCATAGCTCACACTGAAAGGGATGGCTACGTAAACCCATACACTCAATTTGGGACCAGGTGGAGTATAGTAAGGGTTGGCGTTTTGGACTGTGTTCCTGAACAGAGGAAGTATTGTATAAAGGTACGAATAGTTCCGACCAAAGACCTCAAAGAAGTTATAGAAGTGGAGACTGGGTTTGGGGAGTCCAACTTATGGTTGGAATGGATTCAATACGGCCAGATCAGTGGCTAAAGAAGAATGTTATGTCTGTGCGAACGCTAAACCCCAGTTAACAACTATCCCTTTTCCACTGAACGGAATTAATTCCCCTAAGGGAATGGCATGTATGGTAAAGCTGTTCATGAAAGCAGTAATGCCAAATAATGATAGTTGTATTGATTTACACTATTTATATCCCCAGGTTCCACTTAAATCAAGACTTCCTCCCTTTACCGTGACGAGAGGAGAATATTACTGTTTGGCCAGATACAGTACACACGGGAAATACGTGGGGGAAGTTGGTACCTGCAATAAGACAGAGAATATTACCACTGACGAGACCATGTCTGATTTGACAGGCTGGTTGAACGCTGGAGATTTCAAAATGTTGAAAATGGGCCAGTGTCGCCATCTGGTGGTTGTGCGGGGGGAATGAGTTTGACTGATTGGACGGGTTAGGAATGCCTTTTACACTCATACAACACCAAGACATGAAGTTAGCCAAAACGAGAGAGAAGAGATGCTCCATCTGGGTCTTTTGACGACAGAGTATATATTGATAACATTGGGGTTCCACGAGGTGTGTAATTATAGTTATGGTAATCAACAGCGCTTTAGCAGGAATACCAAAGGTGTTATTAAAGGTTTTGTAGAACAGACTGAAGCAACCAGCTGGAAGACCTGACAGAATAGAATTGCATAGGATAAAAGGAGGAAGTGGGCGTGGTAATCAGGACCATGTCTTACATCCCAGGTAGCACAGCTCCGGACGAATCGGTGCCCGAAGCCTCAGCTGGTTTGACTCACTCTGCTCATCGGGTTGGCAGAAATTCTGGGGTGGATATTTCTGAATTCAAATTGGCAGACAGTATTTATGGAAAATGCGGTGTTTTGGGCCAGATTCAATTGCATGACTGTTTTACTTTTATGCTATTGCTCCACTTCTGCGCAGCGCCTTGTTTTCTGCGACTTCGAAAGATCAATGACTCACAGATGGTGCGTTATGGGCCGCATCGATTTCTGACTCTGCGGAGTGACTAAAGGCATACTACAGAGGAAGTGGACGAATCTCGGACGGGCCATCCGCAGTAACTTCTATGCTCTTGATGAGAATAGTGTTGAGATGAAGGGAATTAGATTGTAATTTGTTTCAATGATTAAACTGTTTTTTTGATAAAGATTCAAAAAGAAAAAAAGAAAATTCCTGAAAGAGGAGTTATGATTCTGATGCAGATTTAAAACAGTTGGAGTTAAGGTTAGATTTGATTGAAGATGGGTGAAGAGTCGGGTGAACATTTATAATAATATTTTTATTTTTGAAGATTTGAATGTATAATATTTGATCAAAGGGAGGATTGATAGAGGAAAATATGTTTGAAATGACTAATGATGTATACATTCCAATCAGAAACTGACTAGTCAAATGCTATAATGTACTGTCCCTCTTGCTCCCTTTCACAATTGTATAACCTGGCTTTTAATGAACTGTTTCTTTAAGTTCATTCAGTTCTACTTCAGGTGGTGGGAACGAATTAATGAAATGTTGATTTATGCTGACTGGCCTTGACTCATTATAATGAATTGAGAATTAGAGGGCTCTGTTTGTGGAACGGAACGTTTAAAACATTAACGTCATTTTTCCTTATAACCAGGTACAATTTATATCTGGAATTAAACGCTCTTTAACGGCTTTTAAGACTGGTCTGTATACTTTTATAAATTAAATGTAAATGAATTAGAAATGAGTGGAGATGCAATTAAAACATTAAAGGAATTTAGAATTCCCAACTGCATATGGTGTGCAATGGACTGTATATTTATAAATTAAATAGGTTACAGAGATACAAGTAACCCAACTAAGTAATAAGCCACACCCAGAGATCATTGGCAACTTCCATTTATAGTTTGGCTTTGGTGTGGATTGCTACCCCATTTATAGTCTATACATTCATATCAGTTGTACTCCTCCATTGTATTAGCCTTTACTTATGTCATTGTGGGTAGTGTTTCTTTGCACCAATGGATAGTCTACAAAACAATGAGCAAACCTGCCTTTGTATTGAACACATGGAATTGGATTGTGATACCGATGAATGAATCCGCTTGGCATTTTGTATTTTCTTTCATAATGAATATTATTTGATTAGATGCGTGTGACATTTTTGGGTGAAATATCCATAACAGGAGAGTTATTGTCCATAATTCTTCTTCTAGATATCTGTACAGGTACTTCCAATTGTGATCATCATGATTCAGTGACTGCAAAGAAAATGTATTGATCTACTGGGATTTTTAAAAGACAGACTAACTTTCTGCTTGGACTCAAGAGACGAGTATGGCTGCGTTAATCTTTTTGCAGGCGTTCTTGTTTTTTTGATGAATCTATTTGCAATTTCGACTTAGACTGTATCAGCTGTTCCCTTCTGAGTGACAATCCTGTCAGATCTTTTGTCAGTAACAACAACAACACTAAAAACTGAGTCTTTATTGTTCCTTTTAGCTATTTGAATCCAAGGAAATGGTAGCTTGTGAGTTTGGTTCATAGTTTGGAGTTAGTCTTGGCAATGTGACTGCTTTGTCTGCTTGCTTGTCTGTTTAGTATCTGTGACTCCCATCGAAGTTTGAACTGGTGAAGTAGCCAATCCTTTTTTGATACCAATATTTATTTCTAATAATTAATAGCATGTCAATTTAGTAGATTATTACATTTTATGAAGTGAAAATGCATGAAAAATAAAGCATTTGACTATATAAAATGACGTTTGTGGTTGCAGATTTATAGGCTGTGCATATAATGGTGTGTCCATAACCAGTGCTTGACTTGCATTGAAATAGTGCCGGTACTCCTTTTTGGGTGTAGGTATTGTGTAAATGTAGATGCAGAAACTCCACAATATTGTTTTAGCTAATATTCTATAAGAGGAACAGGAGCTCAAACAGTAGAACATTTGAGGTGCCAGTATTCAGCTCTGGTGAGCTCCTGCCCAAGTCAAGCACTGCCTATAACAATGCTTACTTTGAGATCATTGTTTGAGAATGGCATTTACAACTTTTTTTGTTGTAGAAAATACTACATCTTTGACAGTGGCTAGTTAAACCAAACGCGTGGATTGCACTCTGTCTGCAAACAGGCCTGCATTTTGTAAATTGTGTGGACTACCATTATAAAGCTTGACTCAGCGAAATGACGTTGTCACGAGCAGCAATGCACATATTGAGATGCGCGAGATGCAAGATGCAAGACTCGCCCTTACTGTCACATACAGTATTTGCTCATGCGCACGGGCTCGCTTGACGATTTGCACAGAGTGGTAGCCAGGGTACCAAGCAGTGGAGGTTGAGCCACGCGTTTCAATGTTCTTAGTTGTAACGGAAATATACTTTGTTGTTTACTTTCTCCATCTACGTCAGGGATACACCTCGCGAGATTGGAAAGAGCAAAATCGAAAGTTAAGAGTCTGAGAACGAAGATCTGTTGTGTTGTATTTTTCAACATCAACAGATCTTTCAGAAATCGATAGGGAGTAAGAAGCAAGTCGTCTGAAATCATATTGCTGGGTTTGTGTGTTTGACTAAGGATCCTCCAGTTTTAAGAACTTCAAAGCGACAACAACATGGGTGCGCTTGATTTATCAATTACCTGCATAATATTGGAAGTATTTGCAAAAATATTTTATACATTTCTTAAAGTATTTATGGTATTTGGCATATTGTTAGTTAGTAGTCCATCTCCCTAGATGGCATTGGGTTCTCGAGAGCTAATTTTAGCCAACTGAATTAATTTTACGAACATGTTGACCTATTGGTTGACGTGGACATAATTAATATTTGTAATTTAACCAGGGAAATCTGTTCTTTCCGGAGCTAGGTGTCGCTATGCATTACTGTTTTGGTACATTGACAGCCTACAACAGGGTTTGCATAAAAAGCTAGTAGCCAACACTTCAGCTTTAATGTTGCGGCACTGCATTGTGGCTGAGTCTGACACCGGATTAACCCTGGTGTTTGTGTGCATATGTTTCAGGGTTCTGTGTTGTTGGTAATCGCTAGCTGCCACAGTCATAAACTTCTACAATTTATCTGATTTGAAATTCGATTTTAAACCTAACCTTAACTCTAACCACGCTGCTAACCTTATGCCTAACCACATTATGTTCATGATTTTTTACAATATTGCCAATTTTGACTTTAGCTGTGGAAACACTGTTGGGGGTTGCAAATATGAATTTCCATGATCTGAAAAATAGTGGACACAAGTACAAGCTACTTATTCTTTTTTTGATTGTCATTTAGCGCCTCCCTTATGGAGACATTATGAAAGGTAGAAACAAGTGGTGCTTCCTGGAGGACAGCAAACGCTGATGGGGGAAATGACAAAGGTATGCGCTTTCAGGCTATTCACTCACAAATATTCAATACAATATCCAGTATTAATCCATTTCATATAATCAATTTAATAAAATAAATGCTATCATTTTCTTGACTGTTTTCCTGAAGGGGTGCTTGCATCTCACACAATGGCAGAGCATGACCGTGCTGCCATGGACAAGTACAAGAGACTCATAATGAAGGTGGCAAAGAGGAATGAAGTGGACCCAGCTGTTATCTGTGGCATCATCTCAAGAGAGTCCCGGGCTGGGACAGGACTGGACAAGCACGGCAGGGGGGACAATGGCAAGGCCTTCGGACTTATGCAGGTAGGCACATGTTTGAGGGAATAAGCAGTGGCTTCATATTTAATTGAAATTGTGTCTTATTTATTCCCTTCCTGAGGTCAAATGTTGACATTATATTTGATAACTGAAATCAAATTGTATTTGTCACACACGTGTTTAGCAGATGTTATTGCTGGTGTAGTGAAATACTTGTGTTTCTAGCTCCAACAGTGCAGTAATATCTAACAATACACACAATCTAAAGTAAAGGAATGAAATTACGAATATATAAAATATTTACCTAGCAATGTCAGAGCGGCATAGACTAAGATACAGTAGAATAGGATAGAATACAGTATATACATATGAGTAATGCAAAATACATTTACATTTACATTTAAGTCATTTAGCAGACGCTCTTATCCAGAGCGACTTACAAATTAGTGCATTCACCTTATGACATCCAGTGGAACAGTAGTGCATCTAAATCTTTTAAGGGAAATTGAGAGGATTATTATCCTATCCTAGGTATTCCTTAAGAGGTGGGGTTTCAGGTGTCTCCGGAAGGTGGTGATTGACTCCGCTGTCCTGGCGTCGTGAGGGGAGTTTGTTCCACCATTGGGGGGCCAGAGCAGCGAACAGTTTTGACTGGGCTGAGCAGGAACTGTACTTCCTCAGTGGTAGGGAGGCGAGCAGGCCAGAGGTGGATGAGCGCCCAGTGCCCTTGTTTGTGTAGGGCCTGATCAGAGCCTGGAGGGATTGAGGTGCCGTTCCCTCACAGCTCCGTAGGCAAGCACCATGGTCTTGTAGCGGGATCACAGCTTCAACTGGAAGCCAGTGGAGAGAGCGGAGGGAGCGGGGGACGGAGAGAACTTGGGAAGGTTGAACACCAGACGGGCTGCGGCGTTCTGGATGAGTTGTAGGGGGTTTAATGGCACAGGCGGGGAGCCCAGCCAACAGCGAGTTGCAGTAATCCAGGACGGGAGATGACAAGTGCCTGGATTAGGACCTGCCGCTTCCCTGTGAGGCAGGGTCGTACTCTGCGGATGTTGTAGAGCATGAACCTACAGGAACGGGCCACCGCCTTGATGTTAGTTGGAGAACGACAGGAGGTGTTGTCCAGGATCACGCCAAGGTTCTTGGCGCTCTGGGAGGAGGACACAATGGAGTTGTCAACCGTGATGGCGAGATCATGGAACGGCAGTCCTTCCCCCGGGAGGAAGAGCAGCTCCGTCTTGCCGAGTTCAGCTTGAGGTGGTGATCCGTCATCCACACTGATATGTCTGCCAGACATGCAGAGATGCGACCGCCACCTGGTCATCAGAAGGGGAAAGGGAGAAGATTAATTGTGTGTCGTCTGCATAGCAATGATAGGAGAGACCATGGAGGTTATGACAGAGCCAAGTGACTTGGTGTATAGCGAGAATAGTAGGGCCTAGAACAGAGCCCTGGGGGACACCAGTGGTGAGAGCACGTGGTGTGGAGACGGATTCTCGCCACGCCACCTGGTAGGAGCGACCTGTCAGGTAGGACGCAATCCAAGCGTGGGCGCCGAGAGATGCCCAACTCGGAGAGGGTGGAGAGGAGGGATCTGATGGTTCACAGTATCGAAGGCAGCCGATAGGTCTAGAAGGATGAGAGCAGAGGAGAGAGAGTTAGCTTAAAGCAGTGCGGAGCGCCTCCGTGATACAGAGAAGAGCAGTCTCAGTTGAATGACCAGTCTTGAAACCTGACTGATTTGGATCAGAAGGTCATTCTGAGAGATAGCGGGAGAGCTGGCCAAGGACGGCACATTCAAGAGTTTTGGAGAAAAGAAAGAAGGATACTGGTCTGTAGTTGTTGACATCGGAGGGATCAGTGTAGGTTTTTTTTCAGAAGGGGTGCAACTCTCGCTCTCTTGAAGACGGAAGGGACGTAGCCAGCGGTCAGGGATGAGTTGATGAGCGAGGAGAGGTAAGGGAGAAGGTCTCCTGAAATGGTCTGGAGAAGAGAGGAGGGGATAGGGTCAAGCGGGCAGGTTGTTGGGCGGCCGGCCGTCACAATCGCGTAGGATTTCATCTGGAGAGAGGGAGAAAGAGGTCAGAGCACAGGGTAGGGCAGTGTGAGCAGAACCAGCGGTGTCGTTTGACTTAGCAAACGAGTGGATCGGATGTCGTGCGACCTTCTTTTCAAAATGGTTGACGAAGTCATCTGCAGAGAGGAGGGAGGGGGAGGGGGAAGGAGGATTCAGGGAGGGGAGGGAGGAGAAGGTGGCAAAGAGCTTCCTAGGGTTAGAGGCAGATGCTTGGAATTTAGGTGGTAGAAAGTGGCTTTAGCAGCAGAGAAGAGGAAAATGTAGAGAGGAGGGAGTGAAAGGATGCCAGGTCCGGTAGGAGGCGAGTTTCCTCCATTTCCGCTCGGCTGCCCGGAGACGCGGGAAGTCTGCCGGAGTCGTCGAGCCACGGAGCGGGAGGGAGGACCGAGCGGCCTGGGAGGATAGGGACATAGAGAGTCAAAGGATGCAGAAAGGGAGAAGGGAGGTTGAGGAGGCAGAATCAGGAGATAGGTTGGAGAAGGTTTGAGCAGAGGGAAGAGATGATAGGATGGAAGAGGAGAGAGTAGCGGGAGAGAGAGCGAAGGGGTTGGGACGTGCGATACCATCAGTAAAGGGGCAGTGTGGGAAGTGTTGGATGAGAGCGAGAGGGAAAAGGATACAAGGTAGTGGTCGGAGACTTGGAGGGGAGTTGCAATGAGGTTAGTGGAGGAACAGCATCTAGTAAAGATGAGGGGCGTATTTCCTGCCTTGTGAGTAGGGGGGAAGGTGAGAGGGTGAGGTCAAAAGGAGAGGAGTGGAAAAGAAGGAGGCAGAGAGGAATGAGTCAAAGGTAGGCATTAGAGGGAGGTTAAAGTCGCCCAGAACTGTGAGAGAGTGAGCCGTCCTCAGGAAAGGAGCTTATCAAGGCATCAAGCTCATTGATGAACTCTCGAGGGAACTGAGGACGAATGATAAGGATGTTAAGCTTGGAAAGGGCTGGTAACTGTGACAGCATGGAATTCAAAGGAGAGCGATAGACAGATGGGTAAGGGGAGTAGAGAGAATGACCACTTTGGAGAGATGAGAGGATCGGTGCCACCACCCGCTGACCAGAAGCTCTCGGGGTGTGCGCGAGAACACGTGGGCAGACGAAGAGAGAGCAGTAGAGTAGCAGTGTTGTCTGTGGTGATCCATGTTTCCGTCAGTGCCAAGAAGTCGAGGGACTGGAGGGAGGCATAGGCTGAGATGAACTCTGCCTTGTTGGCCGCAGATCGGCAGTTCCAGAGGCTACGGAGACCTGGAACTCCGCGTGGAGTCGTGCAGCTGGGACCACCAGATTAGGGTGGCACGCGGCCACGCGGGTGTGAGTGCTTTCATATGGTCTGTGCAGAGAGGAGAGAACAGGTTAGACAGACACATAGTTGACAGGCTACACAAGAGGCTGCAGCTAATGCAAAGGAGATTGGAATGACAGTGGACTACGTCTCTGAGTGTTCGAAAGTTAAGCTTAATGTAGCAAGAATCTTATTGGACTAAAATGATTAAAATGATACAGTACTGCTGAAGTAGGCTAGCGGCAGAGGCTGCGTTGTTGACTATGTAGGCTAGCTGGCAGTGGCTCGTTGTTGACATACCTACACTAATCAAGTCGTTCCGTTGAGTGTAATAGTTTCTACTGTGTGTTGCTATTCAAATAGCTGGCTAGCTAGCAGTGTTGATTACGTTAAAATTAGTTCATTTTTCTTCTGTTTTATCATCACTAACAGTACAAGTAGTAGCACTAGCAGTACTAGTAGTAGCACTAGCAGTACTAGCAGTAGCACTAGCAGTACTAGCAGTAGCACTAGCAGTACTAGTAGTAGCACTAGCAGTACTAGCAGTAGCACTAGCAGTACTAGTAGTAGCACTAGCAGTACCACTAGCAGTAGCACTAGCAGTACTAGCAGTAGCACTAGCAGTAGCACTAGCAGTACTAGCAGCAGTACTAGCAGTAGCACTAGCAGTACCAGCAGTAGCACTAGCAGTACTAGCAGTAGCACTAGCAGTACTAGCAGTAGCACTAGCAGTACTAGCAGTAGCACTAGCAGTACTAGCAGATAATAATATACTTAGAGAATAAAGGATTAGAGAATAAAGGATAGGAAACAGAGTACAAAGGTAGAGTGCTTTATGCAGGATGGTAAACATGGAGTCTTTGCGTGGCGTGCGCTTGTGTTGTGCTGGAAATGGAAGATTGAAGATTAATGATGACTGTGGTAATGTGGCCCTGTGTATGTGTGTGTGGTAATAGCGTTGTGCGTTTGTGTTGTGCTGTGAAATGGAAGATTGAAGATTAAATGACACTGTGGTAATGGGCCCTGTGTGTGTGTGTGGTAATAGCGTCACTGTTAATAGCTTCACGACTGACATTTTCACCGGCGATATCAGCCAAAAAAACCTTGTCGAAGACCAAAACATTGTCATAATATATGCACCAACTGTTTCCAACAGGAAGCATGCAGGTGCCTTAAAACTATTTCCTCTTCCTGCCCAGTCAGTGAAGCCTCAGGACAGCTGTTAAAGATAGAGAGTCAGTCACAGTTAGAGAGGTTTGTTATGGTTTTGACTATGTCAGTCTGTCTCCTCTCTCTGTGTGTGTGACAGGCCGTATTCCACGCAGGACAGTGAAACAAACACCAAAACTTCACCCGCCACATCTCTTCACCTGGGAGGGTCCTGTCTATTAGGGCATGCAACAGAAATCGCTTCTTTTAAACCAATAAGAGCTTTTTGTAGTCTTTCCTGTTTTGAGTTAATTTTTTCTTCTGTTTTGGTGTCTTAAACACCAGCCAGATTCACACCCTCCCCAGGATCATTCACACACAGCTTTGTGGAAAAAGGATGGTGCAGTTGTATTGGCTCATTTCCTTGTCGAACGTATCAGCTTTACAATCAGAAGCAGTTGGTTAACCAATCGGATGATTAGCATCGACAGCAACCGTTACAAAACTGTTACAGGGGAATCTAACGTGCGCTGCTGACAAGGACAAAGCGGTACCACTTCAGTCTAGACATGTCCTCCATTGCCCCTCTCAAATCAGAAGTGACTCAAAACACAAAGTCACATCAGGGCCATGAGCCTCTATACATGGTCAGATATGTAGCTGTGTTTTAGACAGGCACACAGACAGGCAGGCACACACATAGACAGGCAGGCACACACACAGACAGGCAGGCACACACAGACAGGCAGGCACACACACAGACAGGCAGGCACACACACAGACAGGCACACACACAGGCAGGCAGGCACACACACAGGCAGGCAGGCAGGCAGGCACACACATACAGACAAGTACTAGAAGGTGTACCTAATAAATTGGCAAGTGAGATATACATTTAAAACACACAGAAAGCATGTGGTTTACTCAGCCGGTATACAAGTCCGTATGGGTCACAGGTTCAAACGAGAGAAACCAGCTCAACCCAGTGACAGACAGAGACCTGGGAAGAGACCGAAAAGAAGTACGAGCGATATCGTGAAAGAGATGCATCGGCCACAGGGATACAGACTGCACACGTCCTCTTGGCTAAAAATGTTTGCCTCGTAAGCTTCCAATTAGGTTTGTGAAAACTGTTGTCTATTTAGAGAAGGGGAAACCCACTACTCTACTCCGCGACAGTTGCAGCTCGGTCAGGACCAGATAAATACCCTGTTCCTGGAGATACCCTTGTAGGTTTACACCAGGCCTCTCCAACCCTGTTCCTGGAGAGATACCCTCTGTAGGTTTACACCAGGCCTCTCCAACCCTGTTCCTGGAGAGATACCCAACCTGTTCCTGAGAGCTACCTCCTGTAGGTTTAAACCAGGCCTCCAACCCCGTCTCCTGGAGAGATACCTCCTGTAGGTTAAAACCAGGGCTCTCCAACCCTGTTCCTGAGAGATACTTCTCCTGTAGGTTTAAACCAGGGACTTCCAACCATGTTCCTGGAGAGATACCCTCCTGTAGGTTTAAACCAGGGCTCTCCAACCATGTTCCTGGAGAGCTACCCTCCTGTAGGTGTACGCCAACCCTAACATAGCACACCTGATTAATAAGCTGAACCAGGTTAGTTACACCTGGGGTTGGAACGAAAACCTATAGGCGTGAGAGTCCTGCCATGGACTAAAATATGATGAAGACATTAATAAAAATGGCCGCCAAAATATGAAGTGTACTGACAGTTTGGCTGTGTCTTATTGGATTGTAATTGGGAGAGGGGGGATTTGAGCTAGCTAAACCTGAAAGGGCATCGGCTGCTTTGGCTTTGATCTCTACATTGGACCTGGTTGGTTACTACTGTAGGAGGTTTGGCAAACCAATAGCCTAGTCACATCAGTGATTAAACTGTCATGTCAATCGCTAAGCAATGTGTTGACAGTACTATGCTGCTAGTCACGAGAGAGATACTACCCTCAAAACAAGACAGTGGAATTAATCAATTTGAGCCAAACCTTGACTTCAGAAACACAGACAAAAAAAAACTTGGCCTTGTGCTGCTTTTTTGCTGAGAAATGCATATTGTAGGTAATGCATATTGTTATGGGCTAAGGATAGATATATGGTTTCCAGACAACATTTTCCACAAGGCAAATGCGTGGTTGTAACTGGGAGTGTCAAGGAGCCATCACTCATTTCTGTTTGGCTCTGATCTCAACTAGGGCTATAGATCAATGACGCCTTCGTTTCACTTTTAGGCCTGCATCTGTATTGAGGCGATGTGTTCCAAAACAAGAGAGGAAAACATGATCTTGTTGATAACAAGGGAGTACCAATATCAGGGCTAGGTTCATTACGTTTACCTTTAAAAAAACGGAAGCAAACAGAGCAAAGGAAACGGGAGGAACTACCCGAATTTGTCCAATAGAAACTCGTTTTCGTTAAATATTTTTCCGTTTGAGTAAACGGTTTGTTGCAAAAAGTTTTACAACAGAATAGGAGTAATGAACACACACCGGATTCTGCCTGCAACATGTTGACACTGACTCTGAGCCAAGTTGCAAGTTGTATATTGTTGGCCTGCAGTATATTTCACAGTGTGCATTTTGGAAACATAAATCAAAATAAAGATAAGTCAGTAGCTACTCCATCACCTCGCCAATTAACAACCACGTTTGAGATGTGTTCATAGTTAAAGTTGATTAAAAAAAAGTAGTTTTACCTTTCGCAACGCTTGCACGAAGAGGCCTCGCCATTTGTGACTGTTCTCGTCACTTGAAAAGTCGTATATGTAAACATTATTAAAGTGACTAGTGTTCCAAATATTAAAATGACCAGTGATTTCAAGGCTATGTATATAGGGCAGCAACCTCTAATGTGCTAGTGATGGCCTTGAGATGGAAGCAGTTTTTCAGTCTGGGTCCCAGCTTTGATGCACCTGTACTGACCTCGCCTTCTGGATGATAGTGGGGTGAACAGGCAGTGGCTCGGTGGTTGTTGTCCTTGATTATCTTTTTAGCCTTCCTGTGACATCGGGTGCTGTAGGTGTCCTAGAGGGCAGGTAGTTTGCCCCGATGATGCGTTGGGCAGACCGCACCACTCTCTGGAGAGCCCTGGGCGTTTGCGGGCAGTGTAGCTGCCGCACCAGGTGGTACAGCCCGACAGGATGCTCTCAATTGTGCATCTGTAAAAGTTTGAAGGTTTTAGGTGCCAATACAAATTTCTTCAGCCTCCTGTGGTTGAAGAGGTGCTGTTGCGCCTTCTTCACCACACTGTCTGTGTGGGTGGACCATTTCAGTTTGTCAGCGATGTGTACGCCGAGGAACTTGAAGCTTTCCACCTTCTCCACTGCTGTCCCGTCGATGTGGATAGGGGGTGCTCCCTCTGCTGTTTCCTGAAGTCCACGATCAGCTCCTTTGTATTGTTGACGTTGGGTGAGAGGTACCACACCCCAGGGTCCTTCCCACCTCCCTGTAGGCTGTCTTGTCATTGTTGATAATCAGACCTACTACTGTTGTGTCATCTGCAAACTTTGATGATTGAGTTGGAGGCATGCGTGGCCACGCAGTCATGGGTGAACAGGGATTACAGGGGCTGAGCATGCATCCTTCTGGGGCCCCAGTGTTGAGGATCAGCGAAGTGGAGGTGTTGTTTCCTACCTCCACCACCTGGGTGCTTGGCCCGTCAGGAAGTCCAGGACCCAGTTGCACAGGGCGGGGTTCAGACCCAGGGCCTCGCTTAATGATGAGCTTGGAGGGTACTATGGTGTTGAATGCTGAGCAATAGTCAATGAACCAGATACTAACATAGGTATTCCTCTTGTCCAGATGGTATAGGGTAGTGTGCAATGCGATAGCGATTGCATCGTCTGTGGATCTATTGGGCGGTAAGCAAATTGAAGTGGGTCTAGAGTGTCAGGTAAGGTAGAGGTGAAAAAGCACTTCATGATAACAGAAGTGAGTGCTACGGGTGGTAGTCATTTAGTTCACTTATATTTGTCACCTTGCCATGGTTAAATGCGATAGTTTGCACTTTCAGTTTTGTACGAATGCTGCCATCTATCCACGGTTTCTGGTTATGGTAGATTTGAATAGTCACAGTGGGAACAATATCTCCTAAACACTTCCAGATAAACTCATTCACCATATCAGTGTATTCATCTATGTTGTTCTTGGAGGCTACGCGGAACATATCCTAGTCCGCGTGATCAAAACGATCTTGAAGCGTGGGATTCTGATTGGTCAGACCAGCATCGAATAGTCCTTAGCACAGGTACTGTTTGAGTTTTTGCCTATAGGAAACTCATACATTCGTGACCGCTTACAGCCTGGTGATTTCTGTAAAATATCACGCATTTTTACAGATTGACACTACCCCAGCCCCGAGCGGTGGCGGGCACACTCCAAAGGGGGAATGGAACAGTGAGGAGCATCTCCAACAAGGCACTGAAATTCTGATTGAGTTCATCAAAATAATCCAGGAGAAATTTAATTCATGGACCAAGGAGCAGCAACTGAAAGGTAATACTCTTTTTCTCAGAGTTTTTTATAAAAATAATTAATATACCTGTTTCAATTGAATATGCAACTATTGCAATATGTTGTTTACCCAGGGGGAATAGCAGCCTACAATAAGGGAGATGACCGTGTAGAGTCATATGAGGAAGTGGACACTCATACCACTGGAGTGGACTACTCAATGATGTTGTTGCCAGAGCTCAGTGGTTCTACGACCATGGTTATTGTGAAACAAGTAAATAACTGTTATAAACCATTATACACATGTTGAACATGATAAATACACCAAATAATAATTACACTGTGTGGTTCAACTTCAAACCTTCTCATCCAAGTTTCTTGTTTAGTTAAGTCTTTCAGCAAACTATTATGGTTGATGCCAAACAGTCACAAATTCATTTTATTTAAAAAAATGCTGATGCTATAATGTACTGAAAATCTAAAATTGTAGTTCATTGTGTATATACTCTATTTTCTTCCCTATTTAGCAAACCTTGTCATTAAAGTAGCAGCTGTTGTAGTGGGAGCTGCAGTGGGAGGAGGTATCATCATTTTATCAGCATTAACATTGTACTTCATCAAGTAACTTTTCATAAAGTAAAATGTTTCTGTATCTTGATAGTATATCTTTAATGTGTGGTTGATTTACTTATAAAACAACAAGAATTTACGAATAATTATATACGTGTAAAAGTGTCATTGGAATGTCACATTGTCAAACTCTTAATGAGGTTGGCTGTGTTTTAAAATGTTTGTATGCTTGGCCTCACAGTTTCTGCTGTTGCCCTGGCACCAATAGTCCTCACAGGGATCGGGTTTGGTGCTGGCGGGATTGCAGCTGGATCAACAGCAGCAGGCATGATGTCTGCCGCGGCCATAGCCAATGGAGGTGGGGTAGCAGCAGGGAGTCTTGTTGCTATTCTACAGTCAGCAGGTAAGGATCGAACCAAAGATGAACAAAGATACAATATTTCAATGCCAATGAGTTATGAATAAAAGCTAAGATGATGGTGGGGTTTCTAACTGTTAAAAGCTCATACGACTGAACTGAATGGATCATAGATCGTTTTGCTTTTTTTTACTTTGATGTATTGGATGTTTGTAGATCTCAGGACATACATTGTGTGGTATTCCCTCAAGGTGCCGTAGGGCTCTCGGGAACGGTCACTGCAGTTGTTGGAAGTGCGGGAGCAGCCATCGGAGGAGCAGTGGGAGAAGCTGTGGGATGGCTGAAAACAAAGATTTCTTAAATGTTCCATAGAGGCTTTGAAGAACACCTGTCAGGAGTGCAATACACCCTCACACTGTTGATACTGCATGCTTAAAAGTATTCTACTTGTCAACTGAATAAAATAAAAAATACCCTTGCAACTCTGCTGTTAAGAAAACAGGTTCTCTGAGGATTGTTCCCTAATTATTCCCTAATTTTGCAGTTGAAATTAGCTCAGTGGTTCTACAGCCATGGTTATGGTAAAAATAAAACTTATGAACCTTTATGAACATGTTGAAAATGATGACTACACCCAGTAATAATTACACAACTTCAAACAGTCTCATCCAAGTTTCTTCCGTAGTTGAATCCTTCAGCAACTTGTCATTGCGCAACATAATGAAACATTTCTTATTTTCTGCCCTTTTTGGAATGGGATGTGTTTTTAGTTGACTGTCTTGGTGGGACTTGTAGCAATATTGATGTTACTCATATTGATGTTAAAAAGGAAACAGAAACCAGTTGTTACTTACTTTATTAATGTGCTGTTTGACAACATGCCTAGTAAAGTTTGCTTAACTATATATCTTTGTCTGTCGGGATTACAACACAAATCATATTGAAACATGGTGGCAGCGGTACTCAAAAGAACCTGGATCTCATCGATGTAAATGAAGAATACATCCCAGGCGGCAGTTTGAAAAGGTGCAGAGTTTACAAGCTATTCATCGCGCCGAACGTCAACGTTAGCTGGCTATTGTGAGGGACTTTATGCTAAAAGCTAGCTGTCTATTGGATACAAGCAGATTCGTGAGTAGCTAACATTCCCATTCTACAAATAAATCGCCATGGAAAATGCACTGAAACCTCCGGGAAAAATAGAC